>NC_135265.1:135029782-135234782 GCF_051311805.1 Agelaius phoeniceus | reverse complement strand
AATGCCATGCAGAGTAATACCCTCAAAAGCTATTTATATATAAGGATCTCCCCATTTTCTTTCTCAAACAAACAGAAAATTTTCTATACTTTAGCTGAAGTCTATGTGGAAACATGCACAATGAAGAAAGCATTTACAAATTTGTCCTTTCTTTAATAATTTTGAAAATCAGTACTGAGCATATTCAGGCATCAAATTCTTACTAGATATTTCTGACATGACTGAGAAATGTATCAATAACTACTGTCCAATGCCAATAATTTAATTCTAGTCAAAGTAAGAAAGCTGTCTTGTCTAATGTATTGAATTACTCTGTTCTCTTCTGCCCTTCAGTGAAAATGAAGAAGATGTATAATTATGAGAGCCACCTCTCTGGACTTTCCAAGCTTCCACATTATCTATGCCTCTATCCTGCAGCCATTTGGAGAAGCACCGGGAGCAAATGAGTTATGAGTCATGGGAAGAAAAAAAAAAGTCATGTCATAAATATTGAAATTAAATGTAAAGGGAAATGACAAGTACTGGAAATATAAGTTGCCCAACAAACGACAGATAGTAAAATAACACAAGTGCTGGAAATGGCAAATAATCCAAGAAGACAAATGCTGGGAAGAAAACACAATAAAGTAAGAGAACGAAAACAAATGTAGAACTAATGGCATCATTGATCCTAAGGATTCTTGAAAGGGTAAGACAAAAACACTGAAACAAGCAAAGCTTTAGGGAAGATGTTAAATTAAGGCACAGTACAAAATAAGAGAACAAAAGATTCACCTAGAAGCTCGATCAGAAGCATCAGATTTGTCACTGATGAGCTCTTTATCCTTTTTTTTCTCTGTTGTTGTTGTGATGATGGTGGTGGTGGTGTATCTTCAATATACTCTATTTCCTGGCATATGAAAGTACACTCTGATACTTTTTCCAGGACTGTGGAATTTTTTTAAGATCTTTGGCCATTGTTTTAATGTGGTCATTCAGATTTTGATTTACACCTTGATTAGTCTTAATGACTTACAGAAAGTGCACTTGCTAAGCAAAGCAGAAGCTCATTTATTGATTCTGAAGGAAAAAGAAAGAAGAGACCAAGAAAATAAAGATGGAAGGCCACAGTCTCAGCTGAGATGCATGAGTGTAGTTAGATGTGCATCTGATTTATATTACTTAGGAATAGTAATATAATACAGAACCTCACCTTGAGGTTCTGTCACTGGGAGAGAAGTTCTGAGGGTGAGATCTGCTAACAGAGCAAGGTCTAGGGAGGAAATAGATTTGTAATTAAGAGCACTATTTACTTTGCCTAACCTAAGGCAGCTTCATCAGGCATCTGTTCTGAGTCCCACTTGACTGGACACTCTCTATTTGCTGACTTTAGATGGAACCAAGGGAAGATACAGCAAAACTGAAAAGGGTTGGACAGCTACACCAACACATTAATGGAAATCCTTACTAGTGTGAAAATAATACGTGAACATGAAATATTGGAGAACTTAAGGAAAAGGTAGAAGGTTGACTTACATCACCACAAAGATAAAACAGTAAAATTCTCATCAAGACAAACACTAAAATTATCATAGTTAAATAAGTAAGAAAACTACAAGTAAGAAGACTACAATGATAATTCAACTTCCTACTATTTATTGGTTTTTTGCTTGATTTTCATTAATATAATTTCTTCCTGAGTCAATACATCACCAAAAGAAGTTTGTAAGTTGCATTTCCATGATCATGGACTCTAATATAATGATGGCATCAGGTATAATAGATCAAGAGATTACTGATTTCAGCCCTATCCAGGTTGCCTTATTCACATGATTTTTCCCCCACAAAAAAAAAAAAAAACACGTGATTTTTTTCCCCACAAAACCAATAATGAAACATGAACTTCGTTGAAGATGGTGACTTCCAAGAGTAAGAATTTATAAGTTTGCATAAGGAATGAGTCATATAAAATTAATGCCCAGCCGCAGGATTCTTGAACACATAAAACTTTTTGTCATCTGCTGAGATTGCACAGCCAGATTAATGTATGTGGGACTACTTGCTTACACTCTGAGTTGTATGATTTGTTAATAAATATATGAACAAACATGGCCATGTGAAATTCTTACAATTTTCCTGCAGCACAAGCCTTTGAAAATATATCCAGAAAAAAAAAAGGCAATATTTAAAATGACTGTAGAACTACATTTGAGAACTTGCTTTAGTGTAATAGGAATTTTGTATAATTATACTGATTATTTATTTCAAGGAAAAACTTTGAAAGGGGTAAGAGAACTATTAATATTTTAAACTCATAGAGAAGGTTACTACAATATTTCAGACCACTACAAATACTCTTACATGGTAATAAAGCCAAAAATTACAAGCCTCTCTGTATTTCCTTGTGGTTAAATTCATATGCAGAATTAATTCTAACTAAACCGAAGGTGGCATGTCAAGATCAAAACATTTGTATTTTAGTCTTCCACCATTTAGTGCTGGAAAGAACAAATTACCAAGTTCATAGTACCATGTCTCTTATCCAAAGATCTTGATGTGCTTCATAAACTTTAATTAAGCTTCACAGCATGACTACCAGTCAGGCAGAAATCCCATCATTTTCAGAAAAAGCATGGCAAGGCCTTCACTCCTTGCTCTGTTGCTCTGACTACATACTGCATTTTCTCTGCCATGATGTATTGTGGAAAAATATATAATAGCAAAGCAAAAGGCCCCAGCATGCCCAACATCTATTAGCTTAATTTTTTTGCTTTAATTTCTTACTTTTTTGATAATACCTTTCATGGACTTGTATTTTTAACTTTATTATTCAATTTGTGGATGTATATCTAAACTGAGTTTTTAAGTTAGAAGGAGTTATAATTTAGGTTGCATTTTCCTCTAGAATCATCTGTAGCAAATACATGTGAGAAAAGCACAGAGAGTGTACACAGATTTTTAAATTAATTGCTAGAGCAGTTGTACTTCTCAGAGCACAAATCCTTTTTTGCCTACATTTGCATGCATGTAAAGCAATATAACCAAATTTTCTTTTACAATACTGGAACCCCTCAATAAAAGAGCACCATATAATTAAGTAATCCTTTTCCTTCTTCAGAGTGTCCCTAAATGCTTCTTTTTAATACAATGCTATAATGAAGCCACCAAAGTGAGAGGGATATATTCACTAGCTTTTTGCTAATTGCTCTTGCAATTTTAGTGGTCTTGTGATACTTCTGATCAAACATGTGTTCATCTGTGTACAAGCATTTGAACTGAAGTTTGATATAAATAAGAAAAACACATTTATGAAATGCTGGATTTAAACCAAAGTGCAAATACCTTGAAAGAGACACTAAATTATGAAAGCATATGTGATCAGCTTTCCTAGGTATCCATGGTTCAGAGCAACAATTAAAAAATATGTCTGACATGTAGCATGTGCAGCTGAGTCAACAAAATATAAATCAGAAGAAATATTGTGCAGTGTGAAAACTTTGCAATAAATTGTAATATTTGATGAGTTAATGAAAAATTCCACAGGACTGTTCTTAAAGCATGGAGATGTGAGTAAAAATACAAAGCCCACGGAAAAAATAATTTGTGATAAAGAGGTCAAAGTATTTCACAAAAATATTGAGAGACTGAGTATTGTCCCAATTTATTTGAAGTACAGATGATGTTGGCATTTAAAATTGAACAAGGCAATGTTTTCTTCAAAGCCAAAACAAAACAGGAGTTGGTAGCATGAAGAAGATTCTGTTTTAGTAGACCAGGTTTCCCAAAAGGACAGTTTAAGCAGTGCTTTAGTTCCAATTAGCCCAGGATCACTTCATGGGCTCTCCTAGTGGCAAATGGTCAGGTTCATGTGCAGGAGATGACTGTATCTGTGACCCTCCACGGTGTTATCCAGTGACAAGGCAAAGGCAGAAAAAGTTCACTTTCTAATGTTTTTATGGCAGCACATGTATTTCAATATTGATTAAAATGTTATCTGTAAGAATTTTTAGCTTACATGTACTTATTGCAGTATCTTCTGAGAAGGAATACATATGGAGATCTGTGTCTGTATGCTTTGCTTAGAGTTTTTTTTCTGTTATGAACACTAACAACTTGAAGCTGTAATTGCTAGATTTTATTTTAATAAAAGATGTTATCTATAAAGCTAGGTATACCAGTTTTAATCAATCACAAAAAATTTTCTGGCAGGATGTATTTAACCTTAATCTCATTACAATGCAGCAGTATCTATGAAGTATAAAATGTCAACAAAAGAGTGAATCTATATTTTTAATCGCACTACCTACAAAGTTTACTCTATAATGGAGCTCACGGCTGTCTCAAAACCCTCTCGATTGCCTTTCTCCGTCCTGCGGGTACCTGCACTGCCGAGGTGTCACTCTGGGCTCCGCAGCGTCGCGGACGGACAGAGCTCGCTCAGCCCGAGCGCGGCTGGGAGACGCTGCCGGCCGGGACGGTCCCTGCGCAGGGACGGCGGCGGGGCCGGGCGCGCCCAGCGCTGCCTCCCGCTGCAGCAGCCGCACCTGCCAGGCCGGGAACGTGCCCGTGCTGGCTGCTGGCAGGCTCGGCACCGGCATATCGAGTGCTGGCTCCGCTGCTCTGCTGACGGATCGGGGCGCGCTGGCAGGCGGCAGCGGGGCCGTGCAGAGCGGGGCCTGCACCCGGCACAGCGCTCTGCCCAAGCCGCCCGCCTTTCCCTGCAGCCAAAGCGGCAATCAGACAAGTGCCACACCGCCCTTCCTGTGACACCTGCCTCCATGTTACTGGGGGAGGAAAAAAAAAAGGTCTTCCCCAGTCTTTCAGTTCTTTAGTTTTATTACATGAACGTGTTCTGCCTTCAGGTATCTTGGGTTACATGACACACTTTCACACTTTGCCAAAGCATTATTTTATATATGGGCCGTTCACTTAAGAGTTGGATTTGACGGTCCTTGGGGGTCCTTTCTAACTCATGTTCTGTGATATATGAGTATCATAGTACTGTGATCATGAGTATAATGAGTTTTTATTTTAAAATGCTTTTGCATGCAAACAGAAAGATTGCTTTCCATAGCTTCTGAACTGAAAAATTTATATCTCCAGATTCTACACATATGCTATATACCAGTTTAGCCTCTGTACAGATTTATTTGACCCTCTTAAGACCATTTGATTGCTGAAGAGATAATAGGAAATCATTAATAATTTTAAAATCTGTAAATTTTAAAAATACTTAAGAACATGCTGTCATGGCAATAACTGCTTGTTATAGCAGCTCCTAAAAATACTCCTGAATTTATTATACAATTAGCATAGACATGATTCCCAAAAGAACCATTTCATAGAGTACTTTTGAGGGCCTAGTGCCAGGGCATTAATGTTTTTGGTGCTATAAAATCACTGGAAGAGAGTCTCTGTTACAGATAGAGACATTTCCTTTGCAGTGAAGGAAAGTCTAACTGATTCTCATGATCAAACCTTTCATGGTTTCTTGGAAAATCTGCTACCTAATAAAATTATATATTAAGGGAAGTTGCCCCGCATTGTAATTTTTTATCAAAAATAGTAAACTTTCATCTATTTCTATTAACAATGTCTTTAAAAACAGGTCAGACATGGTTTCCAAAACAGTTGATCCATAATTTACACTCACAATAGCACTAACCTGTAATATTCAAGGAATTCTGCTGCTTTATTGACATACAGGATAAAGAAAAAAATTGAGATCTCGTTTAAAAATTGGCTCCAAAGGGGTATTCTGATGTTCGCCTGGAGGAGTATGGCATAATTTAAATGTGATTTTTATGTGCAGAGCTAGAGTTTCAAAGCAAGGAATATAACTCCTCACTAAATCATCATGAGTGCTTCACTTGTAAAAAGCTGCTTGCCTGAGCATTCTGTCAGTAGCTTAGTTATGTCCTTCTGCCTGACAGATGTGGAATAGTGTGTAACAATACTGATGCAGCATAAGCTTACTCAGCACTTTGCTGATGGCAAAGTGCATTAATGGTAGAGTTGTCACAAAGTATCCTGAGACAGACTGGAAACCATAGCTCAGATTAATGCCAGATACATCCATCCTACATTCTTACATTGTTAAATGGAAGCAGCATTTCAGGCAACCATTGAAATGTCTCACAAGATTTAACTGGAGAAATGAGTTATTTTTTCATACTTCAGACAAATTTCAAACAATATTTTTTTATTCATCAGTCAAGGACATTAGCAATCATAATTGCTAACCAACTGCTTCCAGAACAGCAGGGAACAACACAATCCCCTTTTTTATAGAGTTGCTGCCACAGCAAAGCCACTGCTGTATTTCATTGGAAATACAATACAGGGCCCTGGAAAATGTGTCTTTGGAAGCCAGGCTACAGATCTTCCAGATACTGCTAAGACATTAGGAATCAACAGTACTAGCCGGTTGTCAGTGGGCTATTTTAAAATTTAGCAAGCCCTTCTACATTAACAATTAGGAAGAGAACCCAGTCTCCAAAAATTCAATTTACTAAAAGCAAGAGCAGCAGTTTACACTGGCTGTGGAAACAACAGTTATAGTTCAATGCAGGTTGAATTATTTCACAAACTAAACATCCCTCCCAATTCAGACATAAATTGTCTGAATTGGCATTGCTTAACAACAGATTGAATTTACCTCTGTACAGGTATCAGGAAAATGCAGAAATTGCACTTTGAAAGCACGTGTCCTAGGCATCTATTTTAGATTGAGATAACTGGATTCAGAGGTGATTTCTCTAATGAGACCATAAAAGGAGTCTAACTTGTTTAGATGAAGACACATCTATATTTGTTTAGGTTATTCACATATCAGACTCTACAAGAAAAGAAAAAGAAAATCAGTGGATACTTAAGAGAATGGGACTTTGCTGAAAAGTAAAATTCTTAAAATTGCCGGTGACTTTGATATGCCCCTTGCTTAGACTTATTCAGTACATTGAATGAGAAGAAAACAGGAGCCAAAACTACAAACAAAAACAAAAACAAACCCAAAAATCAAAACCAACCAAACAAAAATCCAAAACAAACCCAAAAAACCCACCACACACGCAGCCCTTATGGTTGATCATATACTGGGGAAAGCCTCAGATAAAAATGAAAACTGAATCTGATAATTTATTTTACAAATTGCTGCTTCTACTCTTGTTCTCACAGAAACTATTGACAGTCAATTAAAGAGCTTTAGGGTTTATTAAAACAGCATATAAGTACAAGTTATAACTATAAAGAAAGAGATCTCCCTGCTTTTCAGTGCTGTGACATGCCTACATATCCAAGCCTTTCTATGGGCAAACTGTGCTGGCATTTGCTGTCACAGGCACTTGAACTAGATGATCCTTCTAAGTCATTTCCAACTGAAATATTCTAAAGCTTTAAAGACTTTTTAGAAGGAACACAAGGCTTTCAATGAGTACTCAACAGACATTTCAGACCCTCAAGGAGTCAACAGAAAGAAAAGCAAAACTCACTTCCTGCTCCTTGGAAAATCAGAACACTATAGTCCTAAAAACAAAGACAAACCTTCTGGAAAGAGCACACAAACACTGAGAAACACCAACACACAGAGACATTGTGAGTACACCCAGCTAGAATGGCATTCCAGAGCAACATTACCTGACCTCCTCTGGGCCAAGGGGCTTCATCAATGCTCTGAAACACCTGTCAGTGACAAATCTACAACTCATGTCTCTTGAGTAATGCCCAAGTTCATGCAACATATCCTTTTCCTGCTCCTCCAGCTGTTTTATTGTTTCTGTCTGCTGTCAAGGCTCAGGTGGTGGTGCTGCAGGCAGCACTTCCAATGGATGCCAAGCTTAAATAAATCAGAATATTTTACCCAATTGATGCAATGAAAGCACATGAAAAGTCTAATGCAAGCACATGAAAAATGACTGACAGAAAATTACCAGCAAGCCAAATATTGTATTAGCTGTCAACTTATGGTGGTGAAGTTTTATTTGTAGAATGCCCTCACCTGCACTGTTTTTTGATGCAGGAGATTCAGCAGCTTCCTTCATTAATTAAGTCCCCCCAAAAAAATCTTCTTTCAGCACAGGTAGGCCACAGGATTTTGGAAACTTCTTTGTGATCTTTATTCAACAATGCTTTTATCAAAATCAAGAAGAGAAAACATATTTCAGATATAAGGCTATGCAATTCTTAAATTTTTTAATATTTTTTTCCAAAAGAACAAGTCCCTCAATTAAACTGAGTGCTCATCTGGAAAAGACAAGCTATGAAAAGTTATCTTCTTGGCCTTAAAAGGTTAGATTTTCATAGTATGGCAAAATAAAATACCCTCTTTAAGAAACACTTCCTAGAGTTTAAACTCTGTGAGAATATAAGATAAACCAATGACAAAGATGAGAAATTCACTACCCCCAAGGCTGCTTATTTCTGTTTTGCTGTCCTTTAACTTGAATCTTTATGTCTGCCACAGAGGCAACAGGAACACTTCAGCAGGGAAGTACTGGCTTTTTTGTAAGGTGTTTTGGGTTTTTTTAAATTTTATTTTCGATAATTTAAATGAGATGTCTCAAGTTATGTACTTCCAAATTGCACTCTGTTTTTCCATCTTTACTAACAAAAGGTATAGAGGGAATTTCAAACCTTATTTTTGAAAGCATTTATTAACAGTATTAAAACTTCTGTTACTGATAAAAAATAGTCAGAGCAGTACATTCATAGTTTGAACACCTGCCTTAAATGCACACTTTCAGATGGTTAGAAAGTTCAACATTTTTTCTTAATAAAAATTTTTTAAGGAATACAATTAAAGATTTATTTCCAAGATATCCTTCAAGATGTGTTTCATCAAACTGCCACAGAACTTAGTACCTTTCCCTTGGTGGTTATCCTTGTTTTGCAAGACTATGTGGCTTCCAAGCTGTTCTGTCACTGATCAAGACAGAAAACATACATAAAAATATCCCCCTCTTCAGGATAGAGCTTCTTTGGCAAAGGCAGCACAAACTCTCTCATAAAAGCTTTGGCACCAAGGGGAAGGGAAGGACAGAGCAATTTCAATACAGATAAATAAGGTTCCCAGGGGCTCAAGCTATGCTAAGAGTGAATCATATGTGTCAACACGTGTCTAGTCTTCAAGACTTCGTGCATTTTCTGTAGAAGCCATAAAAGAAATACCTGACTCAGAGAAATGTATGAAGGTCTGAAATTTCTTCACTCTTTGTAAAGTTCTTCAGGGATTTAGACAGTCATACCTAAATGGCTCAGTCTTTCTGGCACTTCCTCCCCAGGCTGAAATTCATGAGTACACTGAAATAGACTTCTCTTTAATCTCTTTCTTGCCCTCTTAAACCCCCTGTACTGACCTGAAGTTAAGAAACCCAGAATTTGATCAACTAATGCAAAAGCTGATCAGCATTTACTTTGATTTTTCTTTCAAATGCAAATTAGATAATATACTAGGAGAGAAATAATATCTGAGAGATTATTTTAAAATATTTTTCATATCTTTTAACTCTAATACAATCATTAATAGAAATTTATGGCAAATAATTACCAAAGATGATAATAATTTTATCCAGTTGCTCTACAAAAAAGTCATGTGTTCTTCTCTAGCAATACAAAATGTACATGAATACTTAAAACTGCATAAAATAAACATCTCTATAAAAAATTAAAAGACCAAAAGATCTCTTGGAATGTGCTTGTGTACAAAG
The DNA here is from genome assembly GCF_051311805.1 of Agelaius phoeniceus. Classification (NCBI taxonomy): domain Eukaryota; kingdom Metazoa; phylum Chordata; class Aves; order Passeriformes; family Icteridae; genus Agelaius; species Agelaius phoeniceus. Next base: position 135,225,099 of record NC_135265.1, on the reverse strand, counting down.
AATAGTCACTAAAAATATACTGAAATGTAAAAGCTTCTACCAATAGATTTGTAATACAGATGGCACCTTAAATTAGCCTGTGTATATTTTAAAGGGATTCTATGAAAAATAAGAAATGTAGATCACAACATTTTTTATACTTAAGTTCTACAAGTACTTGAGGAACACACAGAAGAAAAATCTGTCCTCGAGTGTGTTTAATAAAGCTGATTATTTAAACAGCAGTTTGCCAAGATGTGTCAAGCTGCTCATCTGAAATGCCACATTCACATCCTCGCGAATATCAAAACACAGCTGAAGGCTTTTCAAGTACGGATTTGAATGGCAACAGTGCCATCGAGTGGCCATTGTTGTTAAACGCTGCTGTGTATTGGCACGAAACCCCTGCTGCGGTGGCAATGCCAATGTGCGGACAATGCGAGGGGCACACGGTGCTCGACAGCTGGCACTGCTTGCACAGCAGCCACAGATTCATTACAGATTCATTACAGATTCATTACAGATTGTCAGCGTGCAGCTTCAGCTCACAGTTTGCTCTGTCGGGCAGCAGGAGAGGGAGATCATTGTCAGTTATTCAATGAACCACTCGTGGTTTTGGTGCTCACTAAATCATGTTCCTAATATGTTGATTCTTTCTTCACTCCCTTCCCAGTGCCCATTGCCACAGTGAGACAGGATTTATGCTAAAAATTCTCAATCCTTTTTACTTCTCTATTTTTTCATTAGTGTGTTTCATTTCTACATTTAAAAATGCTGCTCACACATGAAGGCTTAGCTGTGTAGCCTAAGGCTAAGGTGTGTAGCCTTAGGTGTGGGGGCAGACACCTTCCATCAGGGACAAACTTCAGATGTCACTGGAACTCTTCACAGGTATGAGTGCAAACATGGCTCTCATTCAGAGCACATCTCTATAACACATACTCTGCTCAAACACACTTCCATATCATGCCCTGCATCTGGAGGCTGTGCCTTCAATAGGAAGCTTTCATCATTATCTAGAGCTATACTGAGGGAACATGCTAAGAGTCCAATGCAAAGACTTTGATCTTCAGATTTCAAGGAGGGAGTGATCTGCATGACAGCTTCTGCATATGGTGTGAGATTTTGGAGGAACTGAAGAATAATTCAGAAAAGGAAACCCTCTTTACCATTGTAATAATAGCCCATAGGGATAAGCAACCCCCTTCTCAAATTCATATGGTATGCAAAAACACCCTGTTGCATTTGCTTGTTGTTTTCTTGTTCTGATGTTCCCAAGTCATTATTGCCTGATATGCTACAATGGAAATAAATTATTTCTACAGCATTTCTGTAAGAAAACTAATTGAGAGTACTAAAGTAATGGATATTTACAATGGGGTTTAAGCAGATGAAAAACATAGCAGATTTTGGTGAGTACACAGGAGGCTGAAGTATGAAAAGACTTTCTGCAGCTGACAGGATTCCAGCACAGACCTGCAGCAGTGCCCTTCCTGGAGCTCCTCAGTGCACTGACAGAGATAAACAGCACAGGAGGCAAGGGAGATGTCTCTCAAGCTCCCAAAGAATGTACAAAGATGTAAAATGACGGCAGCTGGGCCCAAAACATAGTCTGTATTTATAAACATTTGGAGGAGCAGAGCAGGCCCATGGAATGGGAGAATAATAAGTATCTGTTAAGGGACCCAGGATAATAATGAGAATGAATAAATCTGTACATTGAGTATAAAGATAATTTAAATAATGTAGCATAAGCTGTGTTGCTAAGAAGAGATTTCAGTAATGAGATTTAAATACAAAAGGACAAAGTATGTATAATTATATTGAATTATGTGGGACATAAGCATGATGCAAATGGTATGAAATAAGGCATGGAGATTGTGTTGAGTGTGGCTGGGATGGAGTCAACCTTCACACATCAGTTCTCAGTGCTGTGCTTTTTACCTGTAGCTAGAAAGGTGTCAGTGTACACACGAGTGTTTTGGCTACTCCTGAGCACTGCTCCCACAGCATCAAGGCTGTCTCTCCAACATCCCCCCAGACCCTTAAAGACCAGTAGGCTGGGGGTGGGCAAGAGACTGGGAGAGGACAAAGACAGGACAGCTGACTCAAGCTGACCAAGGAGATCTTCCATACCAAATAACATTGTACTCAGCAATAAAACTAAGAGAAAGAAGAATAAAGAGGGGCATTTGCCATTTAGGTATTTATTTTCCAGAGAATCCACTACACATACCAAAGCCCTATTTCCCAGACATTGGCTGGATATCACCTGCTCATGAGAAGTAGAGAATAGATCTTTGTGTTTCCTTTTGCTTCCTTGTGCAGCCTTTCCTTTTTCTTTATTAAACTGCCTTCATCTCAGCACATGAGTTCTTCTTCATTCTACATTCCTCCCCTGGGCCCTGCTGAGGAGTGATAGAGCAGCTGGATGGGCACCTGGAGAGAATAAAGGTCATCCCATCACTACTTTATACAGCGCAAAATCAGCTCCTCCCAGCCAGCCCATCCCTGTGAGAGCATTACACAAAAGAACTTCTGGAAGGTCACAGACCAATTACAGCCCAATTTATTCTTCTGTATGTGTCTCTCTAGGTCTCCTGGCCATTTCCATCAATAAAGCAATTAATCATCTGTATTATTTATCTAACACCAAAACAGACTGCTGCAAAGGTATCCAAAAGCTTAGAAGCAGGCATCTACTCTACAACAGAATAAAAAGAAAATCTCAATTTGTACTCCAAAATGTACAATGACCATGGTTTTCAAAAAAGTATGAGACACTTAGATATCAGAAAAGGCTGATAATTCTTTTTAAACGTCAGGTAGACATAGCACATAAAAAGCAGACTTTTAGAAGTGCAACGTATGATGATGTACATTCATAAGCACAGAAATTTTTAGTGAGTTTAACATCTTACATAAGCCAACCTAAAGCTATTATCTCCTTCCTGTCAGTCCAAGTTGATGGTCTTACTAAAAAGAATTGGACAGTTGAAAAATAAATGAATAATCAGGACACTGGAAGATTTTTTTTAAATATCAGATGCATAAAACTCATCTTACCTGTCCTCCTCCTTGTTTTTTTCTCCCTCTTTCCCATCTATCCCTTGTACTCTTCAATTATCTTTGATCAATTTAGACACTATTTAAGGAAACAGAATATATCTTTTGGGTTGTTTGTGTTATTTGAAGTAAAAATATTTCTAACCCAAGCTTAGGCCTTTGAATCCTAAAGAAATAATGAATAAAAAAAAAAATATCGAGTATTTTCCTACAAGTACTTTAAACCCTTCTAGCCTTACAGAAATAGGTTAGACTAAATTTTCCAATCTCAACTTGTCTCAGAATTTCTCATTTACCTGAAACGTAGATGAGATTAATTTCCCATTTGGACACTCACTCAAGGTGCAACAGGAAAACAAACTTCTTAATTGTTTTAAAACTACAGTGTTTTCCAATTTGAAAATCTAACTCTTTTTTTAGGTAGTGAAAATCTTCTATAATCATAACAACTTGATAGATTTTCCAGAATCAATTTCTCATGACAACAGCTCCTGAAAAGTCAGTACTGACTAAATCACAGTTGTTTCCTTGCCCATGCTTCTATGCTAGAGATGAAAAGGATTCACATCCTGCATATTTCCTCTTTTATTTTGCACATATGTACAGCACAACTACTACAACAGAAATGCCTTCAGCTTGAAGGTCATGTTCTAAACTAATTTGTATTTGATACTCTTAAAAGGTACTCTATAAAACTCTTGAAAACTTGGCTTCAATAAATTTACTGAGATATAAATCTATACTAGAATTTTTCACTTACTGAAAATATTTACACAGAAATGTAGTTCCAGTTTGCCAAATCATACACAATTTTTCTTTTTCCTAGACGACCACAAGGTGGCATGTGAAACATACAGTAATACTGACAACAAACTTGAAAGAATACAGTAGAAAAGTGGCATGCAGTTGTACCAGATGACCACAACATGAATACGCAGTTTTAAGAACCAGTCTAAGTCTTTTGCAGGAGTTTGCCTTTTTCCAAGCTCTTTGCATTGGAAAAGGAATAAGATGTGCAAGCCTCTTATTAACAAGAAGGGATTATTCTTTTTTATATAAAAGTATATCAAGGCATTCTAAGAGACAGTGGGCCTTGTTACCCACAGAATGATCAGAGTGAACTCCAGCAAATTTCTTCAGGGATTTCCATTTAGCCAGAAGAACGAGATGACCATCATGCATGCAGCTGTGGTGTACTAAAGCTTCATTATAGTGAAAAATTAATTAGGAGGTTTTTTTAAGCATAAAACTGTATTTTGTAATGGAAAAATATGGAATCTGGTACTGTTTTGCTATACCATGGAAGTTCTGAGCCTGTTCACACTGATGTCTGAGTACAATGAAAAGTTTTTCACTTATCTCACATACTTCTAAATTCAGCAGATTCAGGAGATGCCATTAGGATGCCTAAAAGACACCAAAGATCTAACAGTGTTAGAAGTGACTGTTGGGATATCTTCTTCTCATGTGCTTTACCCAAGATGATAATATTACATTTTTGCCATTGCCAGCAAAAACTGAATCAAGTTGATGTGTCCAGTTTTCTGAATTGCACTCCAGAAAAACACCTTCATTCCTCAGATCACTTCAAATGCGCTCCAAACCGAATCTTTCTGCTCCAGCCCAACTACAATCTCAGCCCTTCTGGGTTATTTTACCCTGTACAAAGGTGAGCTGGGGTAACCCCAAGCCAGTTCACTCTTTACAGGCATTTCCTATATTGACCAAGTGTCAGTGTGTTCATGGAAGACAGCCACAGAAAAGTTCCTTCTGCTCCACTCTTGTAAACACTTGTGAAAGGGTCATGTTAATTCAGACAAATTGAAACTGTAGGAGTGTTGCACCTGTGTAAACAGAGCCCTCACTTAATACAGGTTTTGCATATATATTGCTCAAGAAAATATTCCACCTTCATTTCTGTTTTGGTTTTTTGGTCTGGTTTGGTTTGGGTTTTTTTGGGGCCTTTTTTTTTTTTAGACTATTTTCTAGAATTTACCCCACCACAAACTGTTACATTTGTGACGAAAATATGCCTTACGTTATTCTCAGATGACACATGCTAATTGTTTATACAAGCAGGAAGAAAAGGCCATGTGTTTATGCCTGAAAAAATGATTAACACGTTGATTCATTCTGGCTTACTATAAATTCCTCGAAGCGTAAGCACTGTTGCTAAAAGTCAGAGACTTTCAACATAATACTTATCAGGAAATACCTGCTCCTAAATGAATGAGAAGTAATTGCACTTACTAAAAAAATTACTGAGGTTTAACTATTAGAATCAAAAAATCTAGGCAAAATTTTTCCTTGGAAGGTTTTCAAACCTGGAGCTGGAAATCTGGGCTATTTTTCCTGTTATGAATGCAATGCTGTATGCTACTAAGTATGCTAAGTTCTTACAAGTCTTAACTCCTCATTTCATTACAGATAGGCTGCACCTTAATTTGATTTCAAAACACATAGATGTTGTCAAATAAACATGCCAATTTTCCCCTTATTTAACTGCCAACACAAACCACAAAAAAAGTAAACGTAAAAGTATAACATTTCTAACTCCCACATTTCCCACCTGGTTCTGTGCATCCACTTGATTATCTAGACCTTGCCTTGCATTCTTGTAGTTAAGTAATGAATGTTGTTCTCCTTTATGACTCTGTCATGAATGACAGCTTGACAGCTATTTGGAAAGAATTGTAGCTATTCAAGCTAGAGGACAGAGCTCCAACACATTATGCATTTCTGGGAACTGAAATTACAGACCTAGCAGATTTGTTACACTCCAGGAGGTGCCCTGAATCATGGAATCATAGAATGGTTTGGGTTGGAAGAGACCTTAAAGATCATCTAGTTCCAACTCCCCTGCCATAGGCAGGAACACCTCCACTAGATCAGCTCACTCAGACTCCATCCAACGTGGACTTGAACACTTTCAGGGACAAAGCATCCACAACTTCTCTGGGCAACCTGTTCCAGTGCCTCACCATCCTCACAGTAAAGAATTTTTTCTGATATCTAATCTAAGCCTATTCTCTTTCCATTTGATTCTATTGCTCCTATAACAACATGCTCTTGTAAAAAGTCCTTCTCCATTTTTCTTGTACAGTCCTTTCAGGTACTGGAAGGCAGAAAATAGCAAAAAGACTTCTCTTTCCCAGGCTAAACAAACCAAATTCCCTCACCTTTCCTTGTGTGAGAGGTGGTCCATCCCTCTGATCATCGCGCTGGCCTCCCCTGGGCTCACTCCAACAGGTTCATGTCTTTCCTGTGCTGGGGATCCCAGAGAACTCCAGGTGGGTCTCAGCAGAGTAGAGCTGAGGGGCAGAATCCCCTCTCCTGACCTGTTGGCATTGCATCAATCTGCTGCACTTGCATATTAGTTTAAATTTTGAAAGAGAAAATAAAAGGGAAGAAAAACTTGCTCTAATTCACTGCTGAAAGAAATTTTTTCAGCTTTCTCTCAGCTGAACTAATTTTATGGGAAACACCAAGAACAGCAGCATTTTAGGCTGAAAACCAAAATAAAGGTTAAAACCTAGGAGCAGGGGGAAGGGGGAAGCTGAAATATTAGAGGAAATACCCAGCATAAAAAATGCACATAGACTAATCCTGAATGCAGCAGACCACTGAACCTAATACTACCTGTGCTTGTAAAATTGGAGGTGTCAGGGAATACTCCTAGGCCTGGCACTCATCTTCCAACAGGAGATAATTCTGTAAGAATTCTATTAGAATAATCCTTTTTGGGTCATGGGAAATACTGCTCTCCCAGTAATCTCTGTGGTTCAGGATCTAGAGCTAGGAACCACTTTTAACAGGCATTTCTGATGCAGGTTCTGTTTCAGATGGATGACAGTCATCCCATGCTAGTCATCCTTGTTGCTAAAAAATGGATTCAGCACCTAGGATGGCCCTGGGCGTCACCTGGCCCCAGAGAATCCACATGCTAAGAAAGGTACAGAAGAGTAGCACAGTGTTATTGTGTCTAAGGAGAATCTTTCAAAATCACCCCCTCTTTTCCTTCCTCCTCTGCCAAACTTTTGCCTCTGCATTACTTCCACACAGAAAACTCCACTGGGTTTAGGCAAAGCCAGGGGCTTGGAAGAGGAGCACCTTCATAAAGTTGCTCAGGTCCCACAAGCAAGTGGAGAAAAGAGGAAGCTCAGTGAAAATAGCAAATAAGCATTGAAATGTTTCAGGTGTGGGGTGGCTTTGTTAAACTGCTAGGGCTGCAAAGAAATGTCATTTACGTTCAAAAGAGCAGTAGAGTTTATCCTGGTGTTACACTCATAATGTGTCATCACCACATGGGCACCAACAGTAGCACAACATTGAAATAAAAATCCAGGTGACTCAGAAGCATCAAACTCCAAGCACTCCCTCCCTCTCTCCCTCCTTCCCTCAAACTGCCAGAAAAGCTCTCAGCAGCTCTGCTCCTCAGTTCAGTCAGCTGGCTAGTGTCAACATGTTGTAATACTTGGATACAAGTACTTTCATGCAGCTCTCTTAATATAAAATTGTGTCAACAAACATCTAAAATCATAGGTAACAACTTCCAAAAGAGCTCAGATGCTCAGGAACAGCCCACCTAGAGAGTGGCACATGCTAACAAGGAAGGGTTGGTTGAGGCTGGCAGGAGAATACACAGAGGATTTCAAGGGCTGTTGGTTTCCATGGTTGTAGCACTCATTACCAATAGATCTGAGCAAGTATATCATTACATTGCCAGTGTGACAGCAGGCAAAACAGGATCTCAGCCAGAATCTAAGCACCTGATGCATTTCAGAAAAAAATACTTGCTTCAGTAAGACCAAACACAATTGAAGAGATTACTACCAAAGTCCTTCATTCCTGCAATGTGGATAGTGCAAAATATTCTGGCAAAATATTCCTTTTAAAAAGGCTATTATAACCAAATGTCCCTTATATTTTTTATGTAAAAAAATATATATTTTATGTGAAAAAATATATATTTTATGTGAAAAAATCCACAAAATAAGAAGCAGGGACAAAGGCATTGTGATTACTGAATGAAAACTCATTTTCTAAAATATTTTATGCAGCTCCAAAGACACAACTAAGAATCAGAGACTATCAAGTGCTCAGGGAAAAAAAGTGCCATATCCCCAAATTTTTCAGAATCTTTAGTAGGTAACAGGGTCTGTCATGTTTAAGTCCAACAGCAAAAACACAGTAAAGTTGTTTGAGATATAAAATCATCATCATGCAACCATAGCTTCTTTCAATCTGAACATCTTGTCTTGACAACAAAGAGATTCCTGCCATTGTGGAAATATAGTCAATCTGGTGAACTGCAAAAAAACCACAACTAGATTTGGTCCTTAATATCCATAAAAATGAAGGCACTAAAATTTTTTGGTGGAGGCACAAGACTGAAAGAAACCAAAAAAAGGAAGTCTTTATACTAGTAAAGACATGCAGGTAGTGTGAATTTTTAAAAACATACACATGACCATAAAAGGGTGCATGTATATCTATGTATAAGACGCCTGGTTTTCAGGTGGAGATGCACAGGGAGAGATATGTATTTTATACCCTTTTCTCAACCATCAATGTGAATACCTGTTTACAGTAGAAATGTAAAAGCTCTTTCCAGACTATGCTGCCTACAGGGAAGAATGTCAAAAAGCAAATACCACCTCAGTGTGGAAAATGTGTTTAATTTCAGTTGTTATTTTACTTGATCTTTTACAGAGATACAAGGAATGGAAAGTGTTTTACCAGTCAGCATCATGATGTACTGATCACACAGTAGCTAGCTGCCCTCCTAGATTTCACAAGCTGAAGGAAGACTAAGCCCACCATCATAGCTTTCACATTTTCAGAACCATTTTTTTCCAGTTTAAATTCAAGTAAATTACAGTCACAACAACACTAATCAAACCACTATGAATACCACACACAGAAAAAGTATCCTCTTTGCTGTAGACTTTGCTTACCTCATTATCAGTGGGGACCTTCAGGAAATTTCCATGTGAATTGACGAGTCAGATCCAACTCTTAAAAATGAAAAGGATTATGTGGGGAAACTCACCAGTTAAAATTTTCAAGGAAGTAAACCACAGGCAGCTATTTATCTGCCACATGCTATAAATACTGTTTCTATCATTTAGAAACAGTATTTAACCAAAACTTCAGTTTTATCAAAAGTTTAATCTACCTTAAGACCTCAGCGTCGCCCTCAAGCTGCCAATAGGGTTGGAGTTAGGGTTTGGGTTGTCACAAGGACTGCAGCTCCAGGAACACTGTACCTGGGATAGGCATAACAAGAGGAGCATGGCACTGCTACAACAGTGCTGCCTCCACATCCACTTTTAGAATTCAATAGTTTTCCTGGGGTTTAAGTCAGTGTACTTAACACTATAAATATACATTAAATCAACACAGCACACACTAACCAGCTGCACAAATAAATCTTCAGTATAGTGACATTTTAATGGCAAAGACTGTAAGTATGTATTTACACAGTGGTTTTATAATGCAAGCTCATGGTAATTGTCCTTTGCATATCACTTTCTTTTGGAAACAAAATCTTCCTTATACACCAAATTTAAAATTGTATGACTAATGGTACTATCAACATGATTAATACAGAGAGGGATATGCATAAACAGATACCCAAAACTTGCATATTGTAAACATTGCCTCAAGATTACAGTTTTGGGAAACCACCTACTGTGTCTAAAGGACACAGACTAACTGAAAACTGAGAGTAGAGTAAGTAAATAAAAACTGAAAGCAGAGTAAGTTACTGATTGCTTTACATGGTTGCTCATATGTTCATAATGCTGAAGCATTTGAAGGATATAAATCATTGAAAATACAAGACAATTGGAAAAGTTAAAAAGCCAAAGTGCTAGGATCTAGATAGAGCTGAAGAGTTGTTGCCATGTCTTAAAATGAATGCTGTGAAATATTGAACGTATTGTAACTTGAAAACTTAGGTCTTTTTCCTCATTCTCTGGTCCATATCCATGAGTGGGACAAAAGAGAGGTGAAAAGCCACAGGCGCTTAGCCCACGATCTGCACACATGGAAAGGCCAGTGAGTGGCTCTATTTACCTTTATTTCATCCTGTGGAACTGTCACTCCGTGTGGAAAGCTCCAAATCTCTACCTATAAGTTAAATTACTCTGTTAGTCTGTGAGAACTTGGTTTGGTGAACAGGCTTTATTTAGAAAAGCTTCCTGCGCAACCTTCACATAAAGCTCTCATAAACACATCCGAGCATCAGCACAGGCAGCTCGCTATGAGCACGGGCAAGGATGAACTTGCACTTACTGGAAATTTCGAAATTATCTTTTTGAAATGCCGCTATCCTGAAAGATCTTCCTAGGACAAGAACAGAGGAGATAAGCGACTGCATGAGACAAAGCTTTTCTCACTTCGCTTGAGCAATGAGTATACACCGGATGGGGCTCTGAGCAACCTGGTTTAGTGGAAGGTGTGTCCTGTCCTGGCAGAGGAGTTGGGACTAGATGATCTTTAGGGTCCCTTCCAACCCACCTCATTCTATGATTCTATGCAGTGGGCTATTCGCCGCGGCGATCTGCGCTCGGCTCTGGCATCCTGCATCATTTCTCGAGCGCAGAACTCGCCCGCGCCCTTAGCGGGATGCCTCCTCCTGTCCAGCGCAGGGGACGCTCCTTCGGACGGGACGGCCGAGGGCCGCGGCCCGCGCCGCCACAGCGCTCCCGCGGTGCCCGAGGGCGCGGCCGCTGCCCCGGCACGGCTCTCCGGGACACGCCGGCACCGCGCTCCCCCGGCTCGCTCCTCCCATCCCGGCTGCTCCGCCTTCCCCGACCCGCGAGCCGTGGGACGCTTTTTCCGTGAGGAAGTGGCTCGTCGGTGGGGTAGAAGGAGGAGAGAAGCGCTGGCCAGGAGAGCAGGCGGGGCAGGGAGTGCGGGGGGAGCGAGGGAGTGGGGCCAGAGGAGCGGCGCTCCGGGCCCCGCCGAGCCCGGCGCAGTGCGAGCATGAGCGGCGGGGACGGCGGTGGGGGCCGGGCGGGCGCCCTCAGTTACGGCCTCCCCTCCATCCCCTCCAGCAAACTCCCGGACTTGCGTTTTATCAGCCGGGGCGCTTACGGGACCGTGTCCGCCGCCCGCCACGCCGACTGGAGGGTCCCGGTGGCCCTCAAATGCCTGCAGGGGCCGCTGCTAGACAGGTAACGGGGTGGGCAGGGGGCCGCCGGCCTGGGGCATTGCCGGGGCCAGGGCCGGGCCGAGCCCGCCTTTCCCTGAACCAGCCCCCAGAAAGGGTCGAGGTGCTGGTCCAAGATGCCGGAGTGGGTTTCTGAGGTCTCTGGATTAGATGCTGGTGTTTCGGTAGGCAGCCTTGCTTTAATTTCACGGGGAGAAGAGATCTCACGAGGATGATTCAGCTTGGGCCAAGAGAAAGCACGGACCGGCCCCGGAGCTTCCTCACTTTCGATTATTGCAAAGGGCTGGTTTCAGTCTCGGTCTCTGAAACACTAAGCTGTTTCTTTTGGAGTTTTTTTCCCTTCTGCACTGTGCACCTTGAGCCTCTTCGTGATGGGATTGACAGAGTTAGGCTTCTTGCTGGGTCTGTTGCTTGCTAACCATTTTGCTGAGGTATCCCAGGATATTAAAGTACAGTGATTACTGCAGATTTGATGTTCACATAGAAAGAGGCATATCGAGAGTATACTGTTCTATCCACTGGAGATTGCTTCTAGAAGAAGCTTCTCTGAGACCACGCAAAATTATTATTTTTCCCAGATCTCATAGTACTGAGAGAAGCTGTTTTAAAATAATAGGCTTGTACCCCCTGTAAAGCTGGTATTTTCCATGCAACACTTGGGTTCCCCATTTTCCAGGTACCCAAGTGGCAGCAGGAGCTGTCACTCCATGTAAGGATACAGCAAGTTGTAATTTTTCATTCGTCATTTCATAATCGTCATTAGTCAGTCCCCATAGTTACAATTTGTTAACGAATCAATGCAAATTTCCCTCTTCTTAGGCTATTTGAAGCCTACCTGACTGTTAACCTGCCTCTGAGTCATATCTTGCTGTCTTCAAGCTTTTGCCTCAGGTTTCTTTGATGTAGTATTAGGCCTTTAGGTAGGATAGCTTCACCCAGAAAGGCTTCTAGTCTTGTGACTCAATATACTCGAATACAAGACAAGTTGTTTTAAGCTCTTTCACCTCTTATTGCTCAGGTTTGTGTGTACACAGGCTTTATCTCTGAAATCTTGCCAGAAGTGGAATCTCAGTTATGTTGTGTTTTCTGATAAGCAAGCTGTGGGAGGGAGGGAACTGACTGATGGGTGTTGTGGGGGATTTTTTTGTTTTGGGATTTTTTTTTTAATGTCTGCTTAAATCCCAGCTGGAAATACAGCATTTATCCTCAGAACACAGCTAGGAGAAAACACCAAGGCTAATTTTAGCTTTTCAAGAATTTGGATTAGTGGGACATCTAACCTGTGAAATTATGATTAGAAGGGCAAGTGAGGTAATCAGAATAATTCAGTCACTTACCATGATGCCTTAGGTTTTAGGTTTTATGTTTCTCAGATTCTGTACTGCTTTAGGATGTAGTTCTGAGCTTCATATTAAGGGATAGTAAGCTCTCACTTCACAGAGAAGCTAGACAAAACAATTCTTTTCCTAGATTGGAACCAAGAACAACCACCCGAATTTCAGGCCCAACGTGGACTGAAGAGAGAAAAACAAAAAGGATCAGACTTCATAACCTAAAGCTATAAGTGGACAATTAACTCCAGTATGCTAATGGACCAGAACTTATAAAAGTGAGAGACCTCATGACTGGTTGTCCATTTTGTGACCATTTTGGTTTCATCTTGGGTGTAGCCCTGGCTGGGCTCTTGTACTGTCCAAGGTGTGTCCATTGAGGTATTCTAATAGTACCTACTTTAACTCTGTCTAGCTTCTGGTCTGGGTCAGCCTTGATAAAGCATCACCATATGTCACACAAAGCCCAGAAATGCTGTCAGAAAACTGAAAGCTATAAAAAAAACATTTTACCTGAGTCTGAGCAGCAAGTGCTTTGTTGGTTGTGCAGTAGGCAATATGAAATGCCAGTCTGTAAGTGTTGTCAGGAAAAGGAATGAAGCCATTAATTCCCCGAGTGGGAAGCATGTGCCGTGCATCCCAGAATATGGTATGTGACCAGCCAAAGATCAAAGCCAGGTGGGAAGCTGTTGTGGGAATGTGCTCATTTAGGCATTACTCAGTGCCCTTTGGCATGGAGCAGACAAAGGTGAAGTGACTGACAGGCACAGGAATAGATTGCAGTATGTTGCAATTCATTTCCCAGCCACAGCTGAATCCCATGCTAATGTGCCCTACTGTCTTGGAAAACCCCAAACTTTCTCAGACCTAGTCATTTCTGGAGAGAGGGAGGAAGGTGTAGGGTTGTCTCTTCGATCCCATGCTTGTCTCAAAGGCTGCCTTTTTACTTCTGCCATTTCCTAGAGTTTCTTATAAGTCTTTTTCCATCACACAGAGAAAAGGACCTTTATTTCATATCTGTCTAAATTCAGAATTTCCTGCTGCAAAGAGCTGCATGCTTTACTTCACAAGGCTTCCTCTTTTCCCCATATATCCTGACAGCCTTTTCTTTGTGAGTGCTAAACCCATCTTGATGGATCCAGACTGCCCTGCATGCTTTGGGGAGTGTCTGAGCCAGCTCTCACCCTGGAGCTGTGCTGTGCACATAGCACAGTGCTCTGCTGAACGAGTTGTGGTGGGCATAGCCCTGGCCCCAGCACAGCCCTATTGCTTCTCAGTCAGACTGGCTCACATCCAAAGGATCAGTGTGCTGTAAATGTCCTGTATTTAAATATCTTAGTCATATACTTGTACCTGTACCAGTCTCCACTAAGATCTAACTGTTTTTTTCACTGAATTATGCTTTATGGTCTAACTATCCTCATTGACAGCAAACCCATTTTTTGAGATATAAGGCATACCATATGGTTTCTATTTTCAGGGATGGAATCATACTCAATCTTAAATAAAACTTGACCCTCTCAAACCCACATACTGCAAGGCCTAAATTTGTAAAGATGCATCAAATCCACATTTATGAAGAGTTTTGAGGTAACAGAGTGGATCCACACAGTCAAATTCAGGCATGCAAAGGCACCCATCATGAGGCTGGTCTATTCCTGCTTCCTGTGCATCTAGGGGATGTTTTTTCCATAGAGCAATTCAAAGCAGGAACTGTTTGAGGGAATAATTTATGTGAAAACAAAGCATAGTTAATTGATCCTTTTCCTTCAGAAAGGAACTTACTTTCCTTCAGAAGTCAAAAGTGCATTCCTTTAGCCCCTGTATATTAGTGTGCATTAGAGTCGACTAGATTTAAATGGTTGGAGAATCATGTGTATAAAAATCTTCACTCTCTAGGAGATAAATATTGGGCTTGAGTGAAAAGTTGGGTTTGAAGGTGTTCAGTAAAGTGGGAGAAATACAGCTGGTTGTTACCATTATGGTTCCAAGGAATGGTGGAAGCTGGAAGTTCTGACTTTATCCTTATTTATTGGAAACATGGATGAAATGTGTGATAGAAATAGATTTGTGTGGTACAACAAAACCAGGGAAGCTGTCTTGTCTGCATTTGCAGGTTCTAATTTGTCTTGCACTGTCTTGTTCTCAAAGCAGCATGGTAGAAATCCAGTGGTGAAAAGGTGGTGCATACAAGGAATTGACAGAGAATATAGTGACCCCAGCATTTGCTTGGAGTTTCATAGTACTGCTATGGTAATGCATTTTATTTGTTTGCTTGTTTTCTTTAAGCGATAGAAACCACCTTCTAAAAGAAGCAGAGATATTACACAAAGCCAGGTTTAGTTACATTCTGCCAATTTTGGGAATCTGCAACGAGCCTGAATTTCTGGGGATAGTAACAGAATACATGACCAATGGGTCATTAAACCAGCTATTGCATGGGGTAAGTGTACTTATGGTCTTTAAATACGATGCCTGGCTGCTTCAAGTAGATTGCAATTTTCATACTTAATTAATATAGTAAAATATTTTAATTATAATATTTCATGCTAGAAGACAATCAATATCCCTAGTAGTTTTGGTGCTCAGATAGACCTTCTGTATCTCAAAACCACAACTAAACTCAGCTGACTTAATGTTGTGAAATTTTTTCTTTAATGTTGTGACCTATAATGAGTTTTTATGTTGAATTATTACATACAGTTTAAAAATCTCAGTTGTTCTTTAATTAGATTCTGAAATACTTGTGCTTGCTTCAGTCTGGGTTTCTGAATTACTGCCAATACAAATATTGGTTTTTTTTTTCCATGAGTTTGAATATTTAAAAAAAAAAGAAAATTTTGACTTTCATTTATAGAAGCTAAATACTACTAATATAAACAAGTATGATTATTTCTACCAGACCTTATTCTTTGAGTAACTTCTCCTGTGCTGAACTCTCAGTTACTCCCGTTAGTTTGGCCTGAACAGTGTTGTTACTGCAAAGCTACTGCAGTTGTGTCTCAATAGCACTAAAGTCTCTTCTCTACCTTAAATCAATACACATCTCATGCCTAGAGAGCTCAATTGTGTTTTTCATAAAGGCATTAGTGTCAATATAACTTTTAAGACCTCAGTTGAGTTTTACTACATTTTTCTTGTTGTATTACTATTTATAAAGGTAGTATTTTGTGCATAGTTTCAATACAGGGTTTTTTTTTTTGTTCCCCTGTGTCAGCTGCAGATATGATTTTTGTCATTTGTGTAGGAGTCATGAATTGTGGGTTACAAGTTTGATGCAGAAGTTCGTCTGTAATTCATATTTCCATATGAATGAGTAGTGTAGTAAATGTTCAACATCATGTATAGCAGTCATGAACTACTGTGTGAATGCTAGGGAATGGAAACATAGCACTGCATAATTATTATTTTTTGATAATGTTTCTTTAACAGCTAATGAGTCTTAATGCACCATTACAATTTTTTCAGGAGTTTGTATGTTTTAAAAGATTATTGTTTGCCCAAGTAATTTTCTTCTTCTTTTTATAAAATAAGTCTTTGTGTGTGCTGTTAGAACAGAGGATTATGTTCTGGTTTTGTGGTTTTATCTTGGCAGAAAGATGCATATCCCGACATTCCCTGGTGCCTGAGATTCCGCATTCTTTATGAAATTGCTTTGGGAGTAAACTATTTGCACAACATGAATCCTCCATTGCTGCACCATGACTTAAAAACACAGAACATTTTGCTGAATGATGAGTTTCATGTCAAGGTAGGGTTATTTAATTCTTACGTTCTTCAGCATCCAGAATGAGTGAAAGTGTTTTCATGGTTGTAGAGGAGGAAGGGTGAGGTTGTGGCCATACAGAGAGGATGTAATTGTATGGTGGATTTTTATTTCTATCCTTGCAGACAGAACTTTGGAGTTTTTCTTTTGGAAACTCTGTATTACTCAGTTGTGGATTTTATCTGTCTGAAAAGACCAGGAAGATAGAAGCTGGGCTGTTTCTGCTATAGCAGTAGCTCATACTCAATAGTGGTGACACTCTTGTTTGTCAGCCTTCCAAGGCTAGCTATATCTGGCCCTTCCTCAGAAGGAAACAGAAAGTGTTCTTGCCTGAGATGCTCTGACAAGTTACTCCTGATAGGCAGTAGGTCAAATTCAAATGTTAATGCTCCATTTGATACTTACCATGCAATGTGGACATTTCTGTTCTGTTGGGGTAGTAACAGAACACGTAAAGCAAAACTCCAAAATCTTACTATGTTGGAGGGTGGCTTTTGTGAAGCTCCTAAGAACAAGCAAACATACATGCAGAAGTATCAGTAATTAAAAACTTTAATTCTGCCTGTTAAAATATCACTGCCGTGATGTGAAAAAGGGACTGAAAGTACTTCTGACAAAATGTTTAGGTGCTTCCATAATTGCAAGAGTTTGTTTTGTTTGTTGTTATTTTAAAAAGATCTGGTTTTATAATTGATAGAATATGTTACTCAAGTAAATGGAAATAAGAGATATTTTGCACTAAATTTATACTTGAAAAGTGAATGTTTCAGTTGCTACTGTAAGTTGACTCTCCTTGTGACTCCTTTGAGCAAAGATCCACTGCTAGTTTCTTCTTTCTCCATTGCACAGAAATTTTTCTTGGCAGCAAAGTGCCTCACATGGCTTTGTCTCTGCTCACACCCTCAGCTGGTCATACTTCCTCCCACTCAATTGTGCTGGAATTGCCATCTCTCGAGCTTCCTGATAAACCTGATCAGGGAGCTAGTCCAAGTCATTTTTTTATCCACTCTGTTTTTAATCCCTAGCAGCTTTGGTGTGGCCTGGTGCTCTGCCTAATCATATCTGAACAGTTTCTTTGCTGAGGCACTTAAAGGGAAGAGATGAACTCTTGCATACCTGCCCTGCCTCCTGTAAGGAGTGTCCTTGGGGTTTTAAGTGAAGCAAGATTCTCTAAAGTAGTACAGTGACAGGAAATGCAAACAAGGTTTATCATGCATGCCAAACAGAAGAGATACTGCATATGTATAAAAGTCACAGCATTTACAGGGTGCTTCTGACTGTCTCTTGATCTACTGAATGAGCAAGACTTAAGACCAATTAC
This sequence comes from Agelaius phoeniceus, assembly GCF_051311805.1. Classification (NCBI taxonomy): domain Eukaryota; kingdom Metazoa; phylum Chordata; class Aves; order Passeriformes; family Icteridae; genus Agelaius; species Agelaius phoeniceus. Next base: position 135,207,457 of record NC_135265.1, on the reverse strand, counting down.
AATGAGGAAGGCTTGATGAGAGTGAATTGTAGAGAAGAAAGGTTACTTTTCATTGTGGATTTCAATGTATGCTCTTCAGAAAGCTTGTTTCTGTTGTCTTAATTGCCTTAGTGCTTGCACAGGCAACTTTGTTGAAAATGTTTTTGCTGTTGTGCAAATGCTGGACAAGTGCAGAGCTGGTAGCTGTCTGCTTATGTCCCATATATGCCAGACACTGCAGCTCAGCCAGCAGGTGCATTCTGCTAAATGTCTCTCTCCTTATCCATAACCTAATGAGACATCTGGTGCCCTGGCTTATGGATGTCTGAGGATGTAAAGGGAAGTCAGTTACTTCTTCATGTAGATGCACTGTATTGTGTAGAAAGGATCAAGGCCCCAGAGTGCACAGTAAAGAAATTATTCAGCAACTTTTTGCAGCACAGAATTTCAGAATATCAAATGTATTTATTCAGGATTAATACATCATAGTTTGGGGAGTGAAGTGCCCTAAAATTGTTCTGTGAGAAGAACTGCCTTTGGATATTAGCAAGCTGAGTTATGTACAACTACTGTGATTTATACTAAACTTGTGCTTTCTTCATGACCAGGGAGCTACAAGTAAGCAATGATTTTTTTGTTTGCTTTTTTTAGCATAACAAAGTGATTTTCTTAATATGGCACAGCTATCTACAGCAGATTCCTCATCCATAGTGTACATGAGTCCTTCCTTAAAAGAGCAGGTTAGGGCAGTGCTGTAGGTATAGCATGAGTCACAACCTGGGAATGCTTTATGGACTGGAGTTGATGTTTCCTGTTGCTAGGAGAACCACATACTTTTTGTGTGTCAGGTTAAGAGCTTTGGGTCACCCCTTTTTCTGGGTGTATTTCAGGAATTTCTAGCAACTGTCAGCAGATAAAACTGGTTTTTCTTGTCAGAACAATTGATTTGACCTTTGCAGATTGCAGATTTTGGCATGTCCAAATGGCGTGTCATATCCATGTCCCAGTCCCGAAGCGAGTCCTCCTTGCCGGAAGGAGGGACAATTGTCTACATGCCACCTGAGGATTACAACCCCAGTCAGAAAACCCGGGCAAGCGTGAAACATGACATTTACAGGTAACTCCTGTTGATCTCTAGGGGGGCTTGAAATCTGAGCTCAGATATGATTTACTGAACTTAGATTTTAACATATTCTCAGCAATTTTATTATTTTCAATGATGATATCATGGCTATATCGGCTAAATGAATTGGGAAATAAAGAATTGAGTGATAGCTGGATTTAATTACTTTTGTGCTATGACAAGTGTAATGCTTCAGAATTAAGCTGAGACTACAGAAATAGGTGGGGGACTGATTTCTGTAAATGAATGTACACATACAATTCAGGGAAAGAAGAAAGCCATTCACACCATCAAGTCAATGCACATACACTTATAATTTGTGTAATCAAATAGCATAATTTCAGAATGTACTTGGAGGAAAGAAGAAAATGTATTTTTGGAAAGGAGGTAGATAAAAACAGGATAGCGGGGTTGGAGAAAGTAGTTGCAGTAATCTTATTAAGGAATAATTTGCTTTGTGAAAGTTGTGGTAGTTTTGTGTTGGCACTCCTGAGTACAAGTAGTAGAATAGTAGATAGAGTGGTGGTGACCCATATAATAAAAGGAAATCTCTCTGAGGATATTGGAGTTAAAATTGGCTAGTCTAAAATGGTTTGGAGAGCTCAGAGATTATGTGAAGAATTTTGGGAGGAATTATCATGTGCAAAGGAAGATTGAGGAGGCATGAACTTGCCAATCACTGTGCCAAAGTCATATTGTCACATCATTCTGGTGCAGTCTGCCATCTTTACCTTCACTGATCTCTGACATGGTTATATCTTGGTGAGAGGCGACCCAGGCTCAGAGGGTCCTACTGACTTCCAGGGAAACCACTGTTTCCCTTAATTTTCCCTTAACCCTAAGAAGCACATGAAGTTCCTTGATATCCCTTCCAAAGACTACAGCTGACAACACACCTGCTTTCTGTACCCTTTGATGAGAAGATATGGATAAGGAAAATATTGAAAAGAAAAAAAGGTGTATTGAAGGGAAAGAAAGGGTGACTGATGGCTTAATGAATGGGTGGAGAGGAAGAAGACAAATGTTTCTTAGGAAGAAAATAATATTTTCAGAGGAATAACAACCAAATTGGAGAAAATATGAGAACACATCAGAAGGGCATAAAAAACAGATAAATTAGGAAGGAAAGAGATTATGTGAGAAGAAAGAAGAGAGACTGAGACAGCGCTGGAAAGAGAGATGTTCAAGGCAGGAGGACATGAAGGTGCAGAGCCAGTGAAGAACCACCGGAAAGGCCACACAGGAGGTGCCATGCACACTCTCAGAAGGAGATGCTACAAAGCAGAAATAAGAAAGAAAAACAGGAATAATGTAAAGGGGAATGCTGCAGTGTTGTAGAACTGAGAAAATAATCTTCAACTGTAGAGAGACTCCAAACTGAATGAAAGATATTATTAAATAACTGGATATTTTCTGGATGTCAAATTAATTGATCACAGCTGAGTGTTGCTGAGATACTGAAGCTAATTTGTGAGGAGGGATCTTTCTTAAAGAAACAAATTATTTAAACAACAGTCAAGCAGCTTAACTTCTACAAAAGGGATGATTTGCTATACCAATTGCATGGATTTGCCAGGAATCCATCAAAAGCAGACTTTTTTTAATAAAAGCAGACAGGGAGGACTGATTTTATTAAAAGCTACATAAGTAAATTTTATCACTGAAGAATGTTAAAATGTAAACAGGGTAAATAATTAGGAAAAATCAGTTTAGATGATTTGATTTTAGGCATCAGTTATTTGTTTCTACTTCATTTTTTTGAATTCGTATTTGGTAGCTATCGAATGGTACAGTGCTTTAAGGCAGTTGATGTAACTAATGTAACTGTATGCAAAATTTGGTACTTCTTAGTGATGTAGGAAGGAAGCTCAGTACATTCATACCAGGAGTGGGGAGCAAGCCTTAACATCAGTTGATCATGGTGATTATTTTCTGGAATGACACTGCCACAATGCTTATAAAGAGTTGGACTGAAAACATGAAAATACACACTTGTCAGCACCTGGAGTGCATTTTGAAGTTATGGAAGCACTGAAGCTTTAGCCTGGATTGTCCTTTCTAAATCCAGAACCAGATACTTGAATACAGTGCTGTGATTAATACTAGGATCTTTTCATGGAATAGAGCTTCATTCAGATATGGTAGAGTATGTAAGGAAAAGTTGCAGAGAAGGACTGAGAGTTCAATGCTGCTTTTATATGAAATCTGCTAACCTTATTTAAATTACAAAGTTGTTCAAAGTTACCTCTTTCTAACATATCCTGATGGCTGGAGTGACTAGTTTACTAAAGATGGGGCAAGTTTGTGCTCACTGAACCACTTGCCATTCATGTTGATGTGAATAGAAAAGAAGGTCACTGAGTAAACACATGTGTGTTCAATATCGTGGCATTAGTTCAAATTAGTGTTCCCAAGTGTCTTTTTTGGAAAGTTAATGCTGTGTGTAAGTGACATCTCTCCCTATGCAGAAGATTGCAGATGTTGAAAGCATTTATGGGGAGGGAGGAAGCTGGAGTGGGCATCCCAAGTGCAAGTTTGTATCTTACCTGTCTCTGTGAGGATGTGTTGGGATAGAGCTGTGGCTCAAAGCCATCCTCCCTGCTAATATCCAGCTTCCCTTGGGAATGTCAGGGAATGTCAGTCCATACTGGGAAGATGCCAGAATATTGCAGTTAGGACAGAGCAGTTGGCTCTCTGGGGCTCACTTTAATTTGTGTGCTGAGATTTAAACTCCGTGTATGTAATTCACAACATACTAGCAGAGCCAAGTTGATACAGATTTGGAACAGGAGTTTATATGCGATGGATTTTGTCTGTACCTAATAGTATTATTTAGTTCAAGATGAGTTCACCTGCTAGTTTTCATATATTCATGCCAACATTTTAGTTAGCTATAGTCAGTCCCATGTGTGCTTACAGGATCATTTTACCAAAATGTTTTAGATACAAGGTAAAGCTGAGCATATTGTGTTGTTAACTGTCTGTAGTCTAAAAGAACATCTTCTGTACTTTCTGTACTGTAAACAGCTATGCAGTTATCATATGGGAAGTGATGTCAAGGAAACAGCCATTTGAAGGTAAGACCATGTCTTCCTTTATTTTTCATGCCTTACCTGGAGATTAAACATGAAACCTGGGGACTTAATTATAGGGGTTACTTTCTAGTAATTCAACTTTTAAGCTTATTGAACAACACTTTGAAATACTTTTCAAATTAGACTATATTTTTAATATCTTTTTCAATTACAGTGTTGTTTCATAAATTAAGAATACCTTTTCCTTAATCAAGAAATGTAACCTTATATTGATTATTTAAATTCTGTGTATGCAAATGGAATTACTCCTCCTACACAGTAAGCTCTTTATATTGCATATATTTCTAATGACTTCACAATGTCTGTTTTGACAGAAGTTATAAACCCCTTGCAGATAATGTACAGCGTGTCACAAGGACAGCGACTAGACTTGAGTGAGGGAAGTCTATCAATGGACATTCCTCATCGAGGGCTTGTCATAAGGCTGATGGAAAGTGGATGGGCACAAAACCCAGATGAAAGACCATCGTTCTTAAGTGAGTTTACCTTGCCAGATTTCTGTTGAACATGGTACTTACAGAGCAAGGCTATAGTCTTGAAAGGAAAGTGCTAAAGTTGTCAGGAGATCTATGTGCTTGGTCTTGCTGCTTATCATAAAGTGTTTGGCTGTTTCCTTCATGTCTGTAAACAAACTTTTATGAATGGAATTATGTGTGTGCCATAAAACCAGGTTGGTTGTTGGAGTCTTTTGCATTTACCATCTCTTAATTTACCTGTAAAAAAGCCGCATGTTTTATTTAACTACTTGTGTTTGGAGGTTTTTGTTTATTGTTGAAGATAATTTGGAGTTTTTTAAGAGAGGATGGGAGAAGTGAAGTATAAAACCAGTACTGTGGGATTTATGAGCATCCAACCAACACCAATGAACCTTTGCACATCAGATAAGTCGTAGTGACTTCAGCTTGTATTTGCATCTCAGTGTAAATCTTTCACTGACACTTTAATTCTTGCATCTCCTTTATCAAGCAAGAACTGGATTTTTTTTCCAAGCAAGGAAATGTATCTAAATACAATATTTCCTAAAATAAAAAAAAAAATGGACACATTGTGACATTTTCATATGCATTCTTGTTTTCCTATGCCAATTAACAAAAAAAAATAGTAATGTAAGTATGTGGTCACACTGAAGGGAAAATTATCTGGCATATGTACTACAGTGTGAGCTAACTTGGATTCTCTTTTTAGTGCCATGTGTGTAGTAAGATGGTCTTTGAAAAAAAAAACATGTGTTCCTTTTGCCACTACTTTACTATCATAAAAGGAAAGAAGAAGTTGCAAAACTATTGCAAAATTAGGGGAAGTGCAGCTCACTGATGGGGAACTTAAGCAATTACTGTAGCATAGGGACACAGGCACACTGAGGCCAGCGTCATTTGGTTTCACTGGGTGTGATAGGTCAGTGCTTTGACTCTCCCATCTTCTCTGGCCCTGCCTTATGCCTTAGGCATGTGTTCTGGATATTGCTGTGTTGGGGGTGTACTTGTTTATTTTTCTGGTATAAATCTTTAACACCTCTTCTGGAGTGAGAAGACAGCAGCGCACTCTGAGGTCTTATGGTATTCGGGTCCTATTCAGCTAATCGGGCTTGATGGGGCTACTTTAAAATACAGCAAACTCACCAATCTCTCCATTCCATGAGTGTGAGACTTGCATTATCCCGGTCCAGCATTATCCTGGATGTCTTTTGGTACACATTTCTTTTGGTGGTGTGAACTGTTCTAAGAGAAGCAACAGCTTCTGTTTTAGCAGCATAAGTAGTTTGATACGTGCCAATAGAAAAATTATTTTTGTAAATGTAAGAAAGACACTTTAGTACAGAGACAACTTGATTTCCACTTCAAACCATTCACCAAGTACTCTTCCTTTGTTCAGAATGTTTAATAGACCTGGAGCCAGTTCTGCGAACATTTGATGAAATAGCTATGCTGGAAGCAGTACTTCTCTTAAAGAGATCGAAGGTAAGTGGCTTTTGTCACAGTCATGAGTTGGTCAAGTTAGTTGGTGACTTTCACTTGCTAAAAGTCTTATCTGCTTTGTCATTTCTTGTCACTTTCCTTTGTCTAATCTTGTATCTGGTTGAAACATGCATTTGTGTGGGGTTGTCATTTTGTCTTGTAGCAGAAATTTAATACAGGAAAATATTTCTCTTCCAGTCACTATATGAATCACAAAGTATTTACAAGAGTGGAAAGAAAGCAAATGTGGAGCAGATACCTCTAAATATACCTCTGAATCCTGAAAAGGTAAATACTTTACGTGTTGCATTTGGTATGTCAGCATTCTGAGAGATTAAAGGGAGTTTAACGTGGTAAGGGGAGCTGTTCTGCACTTTGCTTCCTGTACAACCAGGAAAGGCATAAAATGCATCACTTGAGCCAGGGTGTAGCAAATGCAAAGCCATATATATGAAGATAGAAAAGGGTGAGTATGCAGAAATTAGAAGGGCATCTAAATATGAGAAGTCTCTAAATATGGCATGGAGCTGTCCAGGGAGGTTTAGGTTGGATATCTGGAAAAGGTTCTTCACCCAGAGGGCGATCAGGTACTGGAACTGGCTCCCTAGGGAATTGATCACAGCACCAAGCCCACCAGAGTTTAAGAAGTGTTTACACAATGCTCTTGGGCAAATGATTCTTGGGGTGCTCCTGTGTAGGGCCAGCAGTTGGACTTCATGATCCTTGTAGGTCTCTTCCCACTCCACATATTCTGTGAGTCTGTGATCCCCTCAAAGAGGAATGCAGCCCACAATGCCTGCCAATAGTAAGAGATTGTCTGTTGCTCCCTTACACCTCTACAGAGCTTGCTTGTATAGTATAATATAGATTTGCATTTATATTTTGATTCTTAATGCTGCTGCTTTTGGTTCTTACTAGTAGTTAAACTTGTATACAAAATTGCTGTCATATTTGAAAATATATAAGTATTGGGATTACATTCTTTCTTCTTATTTACCATATCTTAATTGTGCTGTCTATTGAGCATTTAGATAGCAGGGAAAACGTGGTGATGGAAAAGTTCTCTGTAAAAACATTGCAACTTCATATTTGTTTAATGTGCCTGTTCAATATACACCTGGATTTCTTTCAGCCAACATACTCTAGCTCCATAGAGTGTGATGCACTTCCCCTTCAGAGCATCCCTCCAGATACATCAAAATTCAAGTCTATTCCCCCGTGTAATATCCTCTCATCAGGTGAGATACTCTTGACTTTGTGTAAATTTAAGTTGCCATTGCAGCTTTACATTCACATTGTGACACTGCATTTGTGTAGTAGAAAGCTGGGTCTCTCTATGTCAGAAAAAAATGTCTTCTGTAAACTTTATGTTCTGGGTAAAAAAAGAGTTTTTAAACTCTGATTTTATGTTCCTGTCACCTGAGAAGTCTTTACAGTTCACAGGTTCAGTTTTCCTATTCGGAGTTGTGAGTGCAGAGCTAACATTTTCTTGTCCCTTCAGACTCTTGCAGTTTAGTTAACTGGGGTTTTTTGTTTGTTTGTTTGTTTTTGGTGTTTGTGGGGTTTTTTTTGTGTGAACTACTTCTGAATATAAAAAAGGCCTTTAAGGCCTTTTTAAGGCCTTCTAGAAGGCCTTCTAGAAGCTGAGTAAACTCAAAGTTTCCAGTGCAAGTTTCCAGATAATTTTTAATTCAGTAAGTAAAAATGTCTTCAATAGACTTCTTTGCAAAAGTATCTGCACAGACCTTTTGTAGATGTCCCCTTTTATGAATAAAAGTTGGCAAAATTCCAAATTGAGAAAACTCAATTTTGAGATTTTGCTGATATCAGAAGCCAGAAACATACAATAGAACCCAGGTGGAATAGCAACACATTGTGAAACTAAAACTGCATTTAAGTTTTTTCCCTTGACAGAATGTAAACATATTTCAAAAGAATAGAGTGTTCTCTGGCATTGCAGGGACCAGGAGTATGAAAGCAGACAAGACTTTTGACTTCACTGCTGAAAAAAAGATCAAAAAGTATTCTGAGGTGCTGCAAAACCAGAGATACTCTGGTAGAGGTAGGAGAGCACAGGCAGTTCCTGTTTCAGCTCCTGTTTGAACACATACACATTTTTGAACTTCTACTCAGTGTACTAGAAAGGTATAAATACAGGAGGAACTTAGGTGAAAAAATTACAGGAGGCTTAAGGACTTCCAGTTACTGGGGAAAATGGCAGAAAGCAAGTGCAGGGTACTGTGGCTGTACCTCAACTGAAGCATTTATCTATACAGCATAAAAACCTCAAAGATGAAGAATAACTCATATTTACCTAGCTTAATAAGTGTGTTGTGATGAATTTTAGAACATGGAATATTAGTTTGAGCATGAGCATGGACTGTAAGGGTAATCACATAAGATAATGATAAATATCAGCCTTTCTTGCTGCTGGTTCCTGTTATGAATTGTTGTGTCTGCCTGTGGAGGGAATCAATGAAAATTTTTTGGTACAATTAATCTGATTGGTCAGCTGGTGGTTGTTTTATAGAATCATTGCTTAGACTTTATTGTTTATGTATAGATACTGTAAAGCTTGTGAAAATAGTGCCTACAAAACTCTGCTGCAGAAGAGTTTGTTATTGCTTTGCCAATAGCTGCATCAGGTAGTGTTGTAGTGGGAAGCAGGACTGACATTCATCTTGCTTTTCAAACTCACATGCAATTGTTTTAGGTGAAAATTCTATTCCAGGTAGCTGTTAGCAAGAGAGGAGTTTGGCATGGCATGAAGGCAGAAGTTAATGACTACGGAGTCTAGCTGAGTTAATGACTATAGATTCTTGTTTTTTCCATCAATACAGTCAGAGTACTTTTTCAGAATATTGCTTCTTCAGAGTTAAGACTTGTCTTCTAGCCTTGAGCCTTTCTTTTCATCTTTACTTTTTTTTTTCCCTTCCCTAGTGAGCTTTTCTTGGGTATTTCCTTAAACAGGTCTTTTCCCTCTTCCCATTTCATTTCTGATACAAGAGTAATCCTTTAATATAGTTTGTTTTGCTGGATGAACAGGATGCACTCTTTTGAAATCCCTTTGTAAAATAAACTTCTTTATTCACGTAGTATCCTAACTAGTCCTCCTGGTACATGTTCTGACTTAAGTGAATTAAGGCTACATAGTATTATGAGAGACATGACAAACTTTTTTTGTCTACAAAATCCCCCTTACTTACTGTACCTTAGAATTTTATTTTTCCTTTCTCACAAGATCCTTCACAAGATCCTTCATTACAGAACAACCTACTTAGGGATTGTTTTTATTCCTCATCTCACTTCTAATCATTAGCCCCAGCTTGAAACAGAAAGTCTATATCTCATATTTTTCCTTCTTTTTCTATTTCTGTTACTCCATTCTTCGAGGTGACCTAGGTTCTTTTTGCGTAACTTGAGTCAATCTGTTTTTTTCTGAATAACATTTGACTACTCTCAATAGCATTTTTTTTTTTTGAGGGAGTTGTTTAGCATGGAGAAAAGGAGGCTCAGAGAGGAAATCTTGCTCCTTTGCTCTCTGCAACTACCTGAGAGAAGATTATGGCCTGGTGGGGGCCTCTTAACTGACAAGCAACAGCAGCAAGCAGTAGGCTAAGAGGAAATGCCCTGAGTTGTGCCAGGGGAGGTTTAGATTGGATATTAGAAAAAATTCCTTCATGGCAAGAGTTGTCAAGCATTGGAACAGGCTGCCCAGGGAGGCAGTTGAGTCACCAGCCCTGGAGGTATTTAAAGGATGTGTAGACACCTTTTGTATGGCATTCAGGACATGGGGCAGTGCTGGACTGGGCAGTGCTGGACTCGATGATCTCAGGGTCTTTCCAATGGGAACGATTGTGTGATTTTATGATTGCATTTTCTTATGCTGTGTTCACTGGTCTCATTCTCTCATACCAGTACAAACCCTGTAGTTTTGTCTTTATGTTATGAAATTAAATTTGTGTGTCTAAAAATATATAACATCCCAGCACAGCTGCTTGGAATTCTTTCCCGAAATGATCTTTCACTCACAGTGATTGTCTCCTAATCCCCTTTTTCATGCAGTAGATAATAACTGCTGCTTCACAGTACATAGCTCTGCCCAACTTTCTGCCTTGTTCATGAAATAAAATACTAGTTACTATGAGTTCTAGTCCACCATTTTAAAATACTGGGAATGGAGTTTCTTCCACATTTTCCTATTCCTGCTCTGTGTACTTACAGACATATTCTTCTACAGGTCAAGAAAGAGCTGGGAATACAACTTCAGATTTCCCCATTGGACAGGTAATCTCGAGTTGTCCATGGGGCTACCTCACTGTCTTTAGATACTCATGTGAATTCTTGCATCTCTGGTTCTTAGTTAACGTCTTAGTTACTGTGTCTTTATCAAGTGACACTGTGAAAGTCTAATCAGAGCTATTTGCAGAGCTAGGCACATGTCCTGTAGTTTGTTTCTCACCAGCTCTTTGTTATCTCTTCCTTGTATTATTGCAACTGCTGCTTTCATATCTGTCACCATTTCTACTATAAAAAAATTGTAAAGCTAGAAGCTGTTCAACTTCCCCCCCAATAGAAATCCTTTTTACTTTTCTTTGCAAAAGTTTACATGAAGCTTTCATGAAGTCATATCCTGTTTTGATGGACTACAAAAAGCTTCCATTGGCCTCCAACTGAATGTTACCTTCTCCCACTGCTCTTCATGTCCTTTTCCCCCATCTGAATCTTTATTTTAATATTTTCATCTTTGTTACACTGCCAAACTTCATCAAAATAAATTAGTCTGCTTTCCTGATGACTTTTAGTGACCTTCCCACATACTCAAAGGATTTATTATGTTCTTCTAGTCCCTACAAAAATTTTCCTTCAAACAGAGCTTTTTTGTTGAAGTTCACATTTACCAGATTTATACTCCCATATACTCCTATTTCTGTAAAATAAAGCAGGACCCCATACCATAGTCAAGCCTTGGTAAAATATGAGGGACATAAATGTATTCAGAATTTGAGTATAAGGACTAATCTGTTGTATATGATGTAAAAGTAGTTGGTTTATGACTTCTGTGAAATTGCTCTAAATAGTCTCAGGTGGGTGTATTTTATTTGTACACAGAAGTAATACAGCTTGTTCTTTTTCTTTTTTTGTCTTTTTTGTCTTTTTTTTTTTTTGTCTAAGATGGAAATTCTGGATGTCTATACTCTCTTAGCAGCCAGAGCACAGATGAAAATCTGTCTGTAACTCAGAGTGCCAAACTCCTTGTGCATCCTTACAGTGCTGGTCTCTCACCTGCCAGGGGTATTTCAGATGCCCCAAGTTCTGCATCCCATGTGCTGCGGTCATCGCCGATTCCTCCAGGTACAGCAAACACTGTTTGACTCTGAGACCCACAATAAGTGTTGTAACATTGAGTGTCTGTCTGCATGAAATGGAAACTGGAACTGTTACTCACCAGCACATGAAAACAAAACATTGCAAATTAAGAGTGCAAAATTAAGTAATTCTGTCCTTGTAGACTTATACTACAAAGTAAGCAAAAACAGTGTAAAATGTGGCCAAGGACAGGTATCTGTACCTACTAGCTTTTTTTCTCTTCTCCTAATCAGATTGCTGCTGCCATCAGTCTTCTTTATCCCATTCCCTCTGCTCATAGCATTTCTATTTCCTACTACTGTTGCAGTGCTACAGTCCAGCAGAACAGGAGGAAAACTTAGCTCAAACTTAGTCACCTTCTTGCCTGTCACTTCTCACTTTTTAGGCTTTCCAGTCATCCATTTAGCAATGGTGGGGTTGAGTGAAGCAGCAACTGTGTCAGCATCTTAGCTGTAATGATCCTCTGTGTTAGTTGGGAGCCCACTACATTGTATTTTTATGTGTCAAATAACTGTTAAAAGTTAACACAAAAGGTAACAAGAAGAAACTTTAATGAGTAATTATTCAGGTATATTTTTTGAGGGGCCACACAGTAACATGCAACTTTATAAAGATCTGTTGCATCATCCCTCTTCTGAAAATACAAGAATCAACACCCTTTCACTGTGTGAAACCTCACCTTGAGGAAAAATTCCAGGAAACCACAGGGATGTTTTCAGTAAACTTCAATAAAAATCCCCCTGGAAAGTGAATTTACCGACTGTCTCTTTTTAGAACCAGGTCGGGTTGAACACTGGAACAGGGTGCCCATGGAGGCTGCAGAAGTACCAACACTTGGAGATGCTCAAAATTCAGCTGGACAAGGCCCTGAGCAACCTGAATTATCCTTGAAGTTGGCCCAGCTTTGAGCAGGCTATTACATCAGATCACTTCCTTGAGGGTCCCTTCTAACCTAAATTATTCTGTAATTCAGATAGAATAAATACTCTAACCATTAAATTTGTCAAATTGGATCATTTTAACAGTTTTTTTTCAGCTTGTTCTTTGTTCTGTGGCAATACTTGTTGACAGTTACCATCCCTTACTTTTTTCTAATCCTTTCCAATCTCAGATTTTGTATTGGAAACCATACAAAAGAATGTAGCTCATCAGTGGATCCAAAGTAAAAGAGAAGAAATTATTGATCAGATGACTGAAGCATGTTTGAATCAATCACTGGATGCTCTTCTATCAAGATTTTTACTCATGAAAGAAGATTATGAACTTATAAGCACCAAACCTACAAGGACATCAAAAGTACGACAATTGCTTGATACTTCAGACAGCCAAGGAGAGGAATTTGCCAGAATTATAGTACAGAAGTTGAAAGATAACAAACAGCTAGGACTTCAGCCTTATCCAGATATTGTATCTAATTCTCAAAGACTGCATTTTTAAATTTATTCTTTCTTTATGAAACCATGTGAATATTTCTTACAACATGATTCTTGTTTCTAATATAGTATTTTATTTATGTGCAGCTTTGTCTTTGCTGTGCCTTTGTAAGAGTATCAGAAATGACCCTGAGTTCTAGCCTGCATTTGGTCAGTGACCAATTAATAATTTGGAGTGCAATCATAAAACCAAACACTTGACAGTTGCTGACTCATTTTGTGAAAGTATTTTGTTTATACATGGCAAAGAAAAACATTAAAGGCTCACCATTTTACATATTTGCTGTTTATACACATCATTTCCTTTCATCTCACAGGATTGAGACATCTAATCTAAACATGGCATGTTTGTTTTTCTCGTTCCATCTGCTCTTTCTCACAGAGGACAGAAAAAAAAAACCTAGGTGCTCTTTTCCAGGGCTGTTCTGCTGTGTGTGTAATAAACTTCCTTCCTTAAGCCATGCTGGTGCGCATACAGGAGAGGAGCGGTAGGTGGGAGGACGTTTATATTGCATTTTTGCAGGATTTTTTATTATTTTGTTTTGTTTTGTTTTTCCCATTTTGTTGCCAGAGCAAGTGCCTCAGACCACAGCATAAGAAGAATTTTAGTCCAAAGAGGAGCCCAAGGGGAAGGAGGACGGTGTGCTTGTCATCTTTGTTCTGCTCAGAAGTGATATAGGAGAAAGGCTGCAGCTATAGCATTTTGCATTGTTTGGTTATAACCACTTCAGCTATTCTTGAAATCATTGTAGGATGAGATCCAGGAAGAGCTTACATAAGGGCACCCTCACTTAATACTCTTTAACATTTCCTTGTCCATCTGCCTTGCCTTTGTCACCTGCCATCTTACCACCCTTACCTTTGTCATCTGCCATAAATACTTCTCATGTCATGTTGCTAGATCAAACTTCTAACTCAATTTTATTTTTGGTATTTACGTGATGAACTACATAAGTAGTTGGGTCTGTACAAACATCAATCATGTCCTGCTCTGCCATGCTGGAAGTAATGTGCAGGGGTCTCTTCTGCTATCACCTGCCTTAACCTTCTCTAGATCACATCTCTGCTGTCCTTTTTGTCTGAAGGATGGTAACATGTTGAGGCACAGGTGGGGCCACCTGAGAGGAAAAGGTATGTGGTATTTTTTCAGTTACTTTCACAAGACCTTAGTGACTTTATCTAGATGACTTCAAAACTATTAAAAAATTACTAGTTTTAATTTGGCAGAACTCAGCACAGGCAGATTATTTTTGCAAGCACTAATAAATAATTACAATTTCTGCTCAGGCTATTTAAAATTTGGGAAAATCCAATCTCCACATGCAAGAATGGTGAAATATACCTAAATTACCATATAAATTACCATTGCCCTATTTCAATGATTCAAGCTTCAGTGTCATTAGTGGTTGCCAACAACTTACTTTTTTCAATATCTTTATGATTTTGAGAACTGAATCATAAGAATACAATGTATAGTTTATTGTATAGGAGAGGTTTAACATTTTTTTTAATAAAGAAAGTTTTTGACATAAACTGGGTATTTGCCTTTTATCCCGCTTCCCTCTGGAAGCTGAAAAATTCAAGTTAGATAGCTGAAATCAGGGCTATGGTGCAATAAATGGCTGTGCTTTTCCCAGAGTAGACCTAATGATGTCTAGCAGGGAGAGGTCTGAGGAAAGCTGGTGCCAAAACTGTGTGTTTCACTGCACATCACATTTTAAGCCACATTGTTCATTATTATTGGTCCTTAAAATAATATTTGTGTTTTGCAAGGTGGCAAGTAACATTTCTTCAATGTGTGTCCAAAATTGTTCATGTATTAGAAACTTTCCTGAGGACCCACTGTAAGACAGCTAGGTTAGGGAGAAGAGCATCCTGCAGCTTTCAAAGTCTCCCTGTTGACTCCTGCCTGTCAGTACAGAACTAGTTTGGTTTCCCTTAATTACAATTAAATGTGGCCCTATGGAGTCACATTCAGGAATGGTGCTGTCACACTGCTGCAATCACTATGGGCTGCTCCTCTGTGTGCCATCACCATGAGGTGGCATAGCTGCAGAAAGAGTAATTTTCTACCCCCTGCTCTGAATATGCCCACGTCTGTAAGGCCATGAGCATTCCAGCCAAAGCCCAGCCCTCCAAGGAAACCCTGAGGCTACTCAGTATGAAAACTCAGGCCAATCTCCCTCCTCTTTCCTTGGACCCTGAGCCTCTCTCCATGATGGAGTACAATCATGGAATAGTTCTGGTTAGAAGGGACTGCTAAGGGTCAGCTTGTCCAGCCCTTCTGCCATGGTCAGGGACATCTTCAACTGGATCAGGTTGCCCACAGCCCTGGTTGCTCAGAGCCAGTGTGACCTTGAATGTTTCCAGGGCATCAGACACTACCACTCTGAGCAACATCAACCAGCCCTCTCCAATGTGTAAGGCACACATGGATTTCCTTGAGTGAAAGGGAGGAGGAGGCAGCCACAGCTGGGGCTTGAGAGATGCAGACAAGGGCATAAGGAGAATAATTTGAGGTCAGCATGGGAAAAGAGAGGTGGAGGTTCACACAGTGAAGGGTTTATGGAGGTGACACATGTGAGAGTCAGTATGAGCCACAGTCTGACACTTCTCTTGTTTTACAGTTGTTTTAACAGTATTTTGTACGTTCCTCATTTCTTCATTGCAATTTCTAACAGATTTTCCTGCTTTTTCGCTCCAAGGGGAAATGCTGCTGATGTTTCAGACTGACAGTAAAAGCTTTTCTCTGAGTTGTAACAGCTCACTGAAAACCTTTTAAAAATGTGCACATAGAAATATCTTTTTATATGTACACAGGGGAAAATAGAAACATAGGACTACACATATTATTTAGTGTTTGTTGGCATTAGATTTTGTATGGTCTTTTAGCAGCTTGTCACCGAGTAGTGGCTGCTCCTTGTGTTCTGCTGCCATACCTGAAGTTAACATGGTTGGAAGAAGTTTGTTGGTCTGTGAGCTACATTCTCTCCTGCATCAACTTCATGGCAAAGTAAGTAAAGATCTGGTTTTACCAAGATGACACTAATGGTGGCCTTTGTTTGTCATTCAGAGTCTTGCAGCTAATGGTAGAGGGTGTTTGGCAGTGTGTTTTCAATCAGGGCTCAGTGTAAGCACATCTGTTGTGGATGAGGACTGTAGGAGGCCGGGCTGGCTGAGGCACAGAGGGCAGAGTTATGGAACAGGAGGAAGCAGAGGACTTGGCAGGGCACCACTGAGCTGTTTGCAGCAGCTGAGCAATGGTATGAATGAAGAGGGCTCTGGAAATAATTGAACTAGCCTTGTTTCCAGTGCAGAGTATGAAAAGCTTTCCTGAACAGTAATGGAAGTGTGGGCAGAAAATGCCACAGGTTTAGTCAGGCAAGCATGCCTTACTTTGCTGTTCAATCAGGAAATGTGTGTTTATATGTAACTAAGACACACAGAAGAATTACTGTGAACAGTAAGTTGGTACAGGAGAAGCTTCACTGCAAACATTCTTATCAAGTCCTGAAGTACTGTAAAAATGAGTAAGAAAAACTTGTTACAAAGGCATTCACATTCACTTCTTTACATTATCCATCTTGCTAACTTAAAATGCAAGATTAAATGTAATCTTCCTTGGCAAAGGAACTAGGTTTTGTGTTTACAGAATAAAATGTTCAGGAAAAATCCTTTTTGTGCATGGTGCATGCTTTATGATTGCTCAATGTTGATTTATGTGCTGTTCCTGTAAATCTATGGCAAATGTCCAGTAGTGTGTAACCATGAGGGTCAGACCAATAGAAATATGGGAGACATTAATGAAGAAAAGACTGTTTCATGTTTGAACATGCAGCTTCTACAGACTTGAAACAAAGGGCTGAGGCTGGCTCAGGAGCAGGATAAATGGACAGTATAAAGGTGGTCTGATAGCAAAGTCCCTCAATATAACTCACAATCAGAAACCCAGTTTGGTGCCGCAGATCAGAAACAGAATAAACTCAAGTTCAAATTTCAGAGTGAAAATAATTACACATTCTTGAAAATATACATTCTGGGCTTTAGGCTATAGTTTGTGAACATTGCCCTGGCAGAAGAAAAAGAATTTAAGACAGCCTCAGCCTCTGTTTGTCCAATAAGGAACAACATCCCTGCAAAACAATCCCGTTGCCAAAATTGCTACATTATAATGTAAGTAACCACAAACTTGCAGGCAGCTGGAATTGTGCAATCTTTTCAGGCAGGCAGACTTAGAGAGCTCTCATCCTTCATAGAAGAAAAAACTTGAAAACTGTTTATTCAAAGAATTCGTCCTACACCTGCTTTGAATAGGGTTTTAAAGAAACACAGCCATTTCTGTGTAAACATTAACTGTATAGCTGTCTCAGTCTACCATAAAAAGCATGTTTATACAAGATGTTACTTTAAAATGAAGAAGCAGGAGGAGCACCGGCTTTAAAAAGAAAGATTTGTGTTGTGTTTATTATTCCTTTTGGTCACCATGGGTTACAGAATGGAACGTACAACATGATTCTATGCTCCTGCTTGTTTTCTAGTTGGGCTGCTCAGGTGTGTTGGAGGAATATCTGTGCTTGGATTCAAATATTTTACTTTCCTGTGTGATTAGTGGTCCAGTCTGATGAAGTGCTGTTATCTGGTGCTTCAGCTCTAGTGACAAGACTCTTGACCTGCTGGATCAGCTCCTTCCAGATGCCCTTTGGCACGTGAGTACATCGTTCTTCACGGAAAACAAAAATCCCAGTTAAATCTTGCATTTATTAACTTTTCACTCTGCCAAAAAAGCAGAGTTTTATTTTCTGGATGTTTACTTGGATGCTGTGTACCATACTGGCTTTGCTACAGGACATCACAGGACAACCTATTACTTCAAAAGACTAACTGAATACACTGGGTAAAGAATTTCTTTTTTTCTTTGCTTATTCTTATCCTAGGGGTTTTTTTTAAAGCTTATTTAATTAAAGTAAGATCTTAACACCAGATCAGCCTGTTTTGTGTCTCATGCATCATGTCATAAATTATAAAAGACACAGATCTATAATTCTGAAAATAAGAAAAATAATCAAGTTGATTAATATCTAACAGTGTGTAGATTAAACTTAGAAGAAAATTTGGAAAAAAAAAACAAAAACATTTAGTAGTTTGAAATTAAATAATACCTATTAATTTCAATTTACAACTCTTTGCTAGCCTATCCCTCTGAAAGACTTTCTGATTTAGCAAGTTATGCCACCAGAATAAACATCTTTGTGTAGTGTGAGTAAAAATTCCGTTGAGGCTTTCTAAATTGGCAAGAAGGAATTAGACTGCAGTAGTTATTCATGGTTTCAGTGACATATGGATGAAGGATTCCCCCCCCCCCCCCCCCCAACTTTCCTTTTGTTTTACTTCTATCACAACTTTCTTAGGAATAGAGAGCAGCAGTTTCCTGCCTCTGCCTGCTAAAACCTCAGTTGAGGCTGTTTGGGGAAACCACATTCCAGGAGAGTCTGAGGTCTTTCTTGAAAGCTCTCATTGATTTTAATATTCATGCTACTGTAATAAAAATAGCAGGTAAGTCAAGGCTAAAGTGAGAGAAGAGGCTATTCATATGGATGTTAACTTACACATCCTGGTTAAACAGAGGTGTTTATTTAGAGCAGCAGCCTTAGAGAGGCACTGTTCTATTCCAGCAGCCCTTCTGCTAAAGGAAGCAAGCATGTCACCTACCCTCTGGTAAGCTGCTAGCTTCTCTTTTTAATACTTTCCTTAGATTTGGGCTACAGTAGCTTTTCTCTCAAATCTCCTCTGTGATTTGTTTTGGGGTGGGAATGTAGTGCTGGGGGTGGAGCAAGTCCCTTCTGTGGGAAAGGCAGTCTTGACCCTAGTAAGGCATGTGAAGCAATAATTCATTAAATGTTTTTATAAACATAGAATTTGAAATCCAAAAAGAAATATGCTTGTTTCCTATTGAGTGAGAAATGTTTGCTTCAGATGAAATCAAAGTGGATTTTTTGTTGCTGTTGCTTGAGTTTTTAGTATAATCATTTCTGAGAGTATTTTATTTTATGCTCTTTCCTCATACTGCATAATCTTGTTTTGTTTGCTTTCCTCATTGGGAAATGTCCAACAGTACAAGCTGTTATGAGCACTCCCTTTGAGACCTGTTGATGCTCATACTCAGTAGTAGTGTTTTGAAGTTTGAGCTACACATTTTTGGTCATGTTGAAAACTGCTTGCTCATCTGATTTCATGTTCCAATAGCTATTAATATAATGTATATGTTTGGGTTTTTTTAACTTTTGGCCAATCTTCTACAGGCAGGAGAAAATTGCCCAGAATGTACTTAGAGAAAATAAGAGATTGCTCATGACTTTTAGAATGGCTTTCTACATGCACATTGATTTCTACTACACACATAATTAAAATGTGCTAGATTTTAATTTTAAATGTTATTCTTAATCTCACTAATTTGCTGAATGAAACTAGAAAATATTGGGAGTTTGTCAGTTTTCTTAGCTGGTTTGACTTTGCCTGGTTCATTGGTGCGCTTTCATTATTGAGAAAATTTGTGAAGGTAGACAAAATTCACCAAAACAAAAGACTGTGAAATGAGGTGTAAATTTGATGGCCAGCATGTTCCAACATCTTTCAGAAGAGTTGACTTTTTAAATTACTTTCCTCAGCTTCCAAGGGAAGCTGCTGAAGGCAGCAATAATTAATCTGAGATCTTATTGGTTTACTAATATTTCTTGAATTAAAAGATGAGAATTGCTAAATAACAAAGAGAGGCATCTCAGTCCCTCTGGAAGCTGTTTGTAAGACTGCACAAGTCTGTAAGTTCCTATGGAAGTACATAAGCACTTCCCTGGCCAAGCTTCTTGAATCATTTGGCAAAGTGGAATTACCTCCTTAAGAAGGAAGCAATCACTCATGAAATATAGACCCCTGAGGAATGGGAAGTGTCTGAGAAAATCCTGCCCTACCAAACCTACAGTAATTTATGGAAGAACTGGGTTTGATTTCAGCTTTAGTTTTCAACTACTATCTACTTTTGTGTATGACTTTTGGCAGTGGCTTAAGTAAGAAACAACCTTTTAAGAATTACCTGTATGTAATTAACTTAACTTCTCAGGTGTTGGTCTCCAAGGTCCTTTCTCTTGCTCTTTGCATATACAGCTGTGTGATGAAGATGAAGCTGCAAAGGATTTAGGGCCATTATGGCTCTCTGGGCTCTCAAGGCATTGTGTTTCCCTGAGAGGAAAATTTGCCTCTATTTGTTGAGAGAGTGCCTAAGAAAAAGGAGGACCTGAATGAAAATAGGTTCTGAAGCTGTGTAGCAGAGCTCACTTGCTGACACAAGGCAGAGGCAAGTGCTGGCAGCTGTGTCATTCAGCCTGCTGTGGCCACATTGGTTCCAGAAACCAATAGCTCCTTCTGCTTGTCCCCCTCCGTGGGACCAAGACACCAAGGACCTTCTTTAGCATCAGAAAACTTTTATGCTTTGCTCTTCAGACTTCATACTCAAGAGTTTCTAAAATGCCTGTATTAGTAATTTCATTGCCATAAAGTTTATCGTCACAATACCCAACCATGTTAAAACAGAATGCGAAGAACCTCAGCTTTTTAATTACTACGTAAATTAAAATTTTCTGGTCTCAGAAAGCCACTTTGAATGCTAGAAGATTCACCATAAATATTTTTCATCTATTATAATACAGGATTTTACGACTGAAAATGGCCACCTCTGTAAGAAATCACCTTATTAAAGCTCTCTCAGTTAGGAGCTTTTGCTGTCTCTCACTTGGGTTATGTGCACCTTCAAAATGTGACCTAAATGTCCAAATGATGGAGAAGAGCTATTGAAGCATTCTTGAACGTGCAAGCTTCTCAGCTGAAGCTTCTTGGAACACCAGTTCAAGGCAGAAGCAACGGTGATGGTCCCAGAAAGGGAACATGGTGGCATGAGGATGAAGTGATAGTGACAACAGTAGGACAGGACTATTCACCAGGTTCAGTAGGAAAAAAATAGCAGAAGCTATAAATGAGGTAAAGAATTAGACAACAGACATTGGGCATATCTTTGAATAGTTTTCATCATTGCCTGGGATGTAAAAGCAGTAAATTCTTTATACACTTGACAAAAAAATTATTCTTATGCTATTATACAGGGAGATCTGTACAGGAGACTATGTCCTATATCCCACTAATTTTCTTAATAGCATGAAAACTTTGCTGAGAACAAGCATCAGTCACGACTCAGTGAATCTTGTTTATTTAAGGACATAGTCCTGAATAAAGAAATCAGTAACTGCTCCAACATTGTGATGGCACTGAATGAAATCAGTGCACTGTCAAAGCTGCTAGAAATATTACTGTTGTCTTGGTGGAGAAGGACAGGCAGAAGCTGTTGAAAAAATTATGTCCAAAAATTTCTACTTTCAGATTATATAAATTAATTATAGTGAAGTTGCACATCTTGGTTATGGAAACTGAATCTCTTACCCTTTGATTCTCAGGCCATACCTATCTGTGGACTTATTTGAGGGTCTGGGTAAAAGTTCTGCTAATGTGACATGTCTCAAAGTACTGAATTTTGCACTGTTTCTTCTAATTGTTTTTCTTTCATAATGGTTTAATCAGCAGTCACCTATTAATGGAAGAAATACTTCCCTACACAGTTCCGGTTACACATTTTTAGAAATTGGAAATAAACTTTTGGTAGCACAAGAGAGGAGGAAAATATGCAAAACATTGTGTTACTTAAGAATATAATTTAAACTTTACCTTAGTGCTCTCATGAAATCTGCAGATTGTACAAGTGCTACTAGGCTTCTGTAGCATTGCCAGTTTAAATGATCAAATTTCCTTTAGCTAGCAGGCCCTCTGTGCTAGACATCCAAGTTCAGGTTTGATGCCATGTACACAAGTTACCCATACCTACCAATTACTTGATGTATTCTTTTTTACAGGACAATACCTGTATCTTACTTATCAGTGAGACTTCATTTCAGGAAAAGTGATAGCCCCTGGGTTTGATCATTGCTTGCATAGCTCCACATT
This sequence comes from Agelaius phoeniceus, assembly GCF_051311805.1. Lineage (NCBI taxonomy): Eukaryota > Metazoa > Chordata > Aves > Passeriformes > Icteridae > Agelaius > Agelaius phoeniceus. Next base: position 135,185,460 of record NC_135265.1, on the reverse strand, counting down.
AACATCACCTGGGTAACAACTGCATTTTAAATTCCCACACCCTTTGAGCTGTGCTGACTGAAATAGTTGTGCATTTCAGCTCACAGCCAGAGCTCACATTTAAAAATCTGAAAAAAAAAATTAAAAATCATACATCAAGCATAAGAAGCATACAATCATTTTAAACCAGCTATGCTAGAAAAGGACTATTAATACAGAATTGTGTCCAGATTTTAGCATGTTACTATCATGATGAACTCTCCAAACAGCTGCTATCATGGGAGGGGTTTCTGCTGATATTTTATATAGCCATCAAGAACAGAAATGGAGACAGGAGGTTCTGGAAGTATTGGCCTATTGGCCTGTATTTTGGGTGGGGAGGGTGACTTTTTCCTCCTTTCTGTCACACGGAAGGAAACAGGTGAAGCTCATCAGGAATTTAAAGGAAGATATATGAATGGTGTGTTGGATGCATGAAATTTATCCCTGCAAAACAGGATGATGTTTTTTAATCATAGAGGGATGATATGACAAGTAACAGGAGTCACTTGTGTGTGTGAGGAGGAGGCCAAAAAGACAAAAGGGAGACTGCAGTCAATGCTTGGACACTTTTGACAAGAGTTAATATTTAAGTTTATACCAGTGTTCCCACAGTGTTCCTGTGGTTAGGGAAAGTGCCATTGTGATGAGAAAAGCATTTAATCTTTAAAGAGAGTTTGGCATCTTTTGATTTTTAGTACTCATCAGGCCTTGTTCGCTATTTGATCAATTAGGAAAGTGAGTTGCATCAAAAAAGCTGGGAAGGAAGACATAGAATTAAAATATATTCAGGGTTGCTAAACCAGCCATACTTTACAAGGAAAGCAAACCTTTCAGGAAGTTTGGGGAGGGCAGATTGTTTTAAACTGGCCATTGACCCACGTCTAACAACACAAATTTATGAATCACGTGTAATGTGTAAATGTAATGTGCAAACATTTGTAATCAAATGGGTTTTGTTTAGCCAGTGTTGCATGGATGAGCTTTGTTCTACTCAGGGAACTTGGATCTAGATCATAGGATTTTAAGGAAATTATCTTCAGAAGTGCTTTAGAATGTGTGTGGAGGGGAGAAGGGAAGGAGAAACAGATGTCTTTTGAGACAGATACCAAAAATTAGTCATTGGTCTAAGCCCCCTTACATCAGCAGGACCCAAGAACTGAGGCAGTCACTGCAGTCCTGGGTTCCTCGGCCCCAGAGCGGTGCAGGTGTGCACAAGGCAGACTGACCCATGGAGCTGTGAGTCAGGTCCTGCTCCCCAGCTCCCAGCACACTTGGATCTGGTCCTGTGAGCACCAGAGGGAGATGCTTTTACAGGCATGTTTTGTTGGACTCTTACACAGAAATGTTCCAGGGACAGAGTGTTCCAGACTCAATCCCTGTGAATGTTAGTGGCTTCTCCTGAGTTAAGTGAGGTTAATAGCTAACCAAGCTGCATTATTCACCGCAGTAGTAAAAGATTTTTTTACCCTCATATTAACATTTATTTTGTGAGATTAGAGGTTTTGAGGCTCTTTTTCTGTCTTTTCTCTGGAGCTCCCCAGCAGAACAGTTTTCAAGTGAATGTCATTTGATAAAACAAATAATAATGAAATTAAAATTCTTTGTGAGATAAAAACAAATTTTAGCAAGAGGTATTCTTGTAGAAGATACTCCAGCTGTATTAGAACGTGTTTCTAGGGATACAGTGTCTCCTTCTTCCTTAAAATATTTTCAATAACATAGCATAGAATTACAATTCAAGACAAATAATAATGGTGAACTGAGAGTTAACAAAAGCTTCAGAATCTATAACCAAAGACAGTGGCCTCATATTTATGCATTGGAAAGGTATGTAACCGTGAAAGTTAAAAAACTTCACTAGTGTGCTGTTCCTGAACTGCAAGATAAAATCAGGCAAAATAGTTGTTCTTTGTATCTTTTATGCCTTGTATGTTAATTATATTATCCATGTCTCTGATGCCACATGCATTACAGAAGATGTTCTCTCCTTTTGTTTTCAGGTAACCTGTTTGGAAGATGCCAACCCCTTGGCAAAAATGCTGCAATAAAAAGTCCAGAACTGAGAATGCAAAAGCTGAAATGGACAATATGGCAGAGACAAGTGAAAAAATGCAGATGAAAAAAGAAATCACATTACTAAATGGAGTTTCTTTAATTGTAGGGAACATGATTGGCTCTGGCATATTTGTATCACCCCGAGGTGTTTTAATGTATAGTGCTTCCTACGGACTCTCACTGATCATCTGGGCACTTGGTGGGATTTTTTCCCTGTTTGGAGCTTTGTGTTACGTGGAACTGGGAACATCCATCATAAAATCTGGAGGCAGTTATGCCTATATTCTGGAGGCATTTGGGGCCTTTGTGGCCTTCATTAGACTCTGGTCTTCCTTGCTAATTATCGAACCAACAACTCAGGCAGTGATAGCAATCACATTTGCTAACTACATTGTTCAGCCAATTTTTCCCCACTGTGAGCCGCCGTATGACGCAGTCAGGTTGATTGCAGCTGCGTGTGTTTGTAAGTAGTGATTGCCAGAAGTTAAGAACTGTAATTATACGTGGTCAGAGGTTTTTCTAAGTTTCTATTTCTTTGCATTCTGTGAAAATAATTATTACCTATCAAAAACATGTTCTTAAGAACTAATAATCTTTTATTCATATGTATTGTGTTTGGAGCTGGTATTACTAGAGGGGAGAGGAGAATTACAACAATTTGGCAGGGAGAAATTGTGACTGCTGATTAAAGGTACATGTATGTCTATGCTTTACTGGTCTAACTGGCTGATAGGACACTGTCACATGCACAGATTAATTTATGAAAATGAAGACAAGTTCTTTGAGCCTATGTGGTTGTATGCTAGTGCCCTTACTATATAGAATGATTTCTAAATTATTTTCATTTTGAGAATTACAAAACCCTTTTTCTTCCTTTCAAAACTGAAGTATAGATTATAGGCAGGTCAAGGAAACAGAAGCAAAGACCAACAAGACTTCTAGATAAGAAAAATCCCACTTTGATCTATGCTTGAGAGCACTCTAGGTGACCATGCTACATTTGTTCTGCTCTCTTCTCCAGCAGCTGGGCTTCATACCTGGTACCAATGCACACCATCACCTTTCCTCATCTATCTCTGTTTTGAATCATGGGATTGCAAGAGGGAGAAGTTGCCCGTGTTGCCCTGTGTGTGTGCTAGAGTGAGAGCAGATGGGCACATGGCTCAGCCCCTGGCTGGACCTGCTGCCAGCTGAGGGACAAGCCTGACTGCAGAGAATTTGGGGAAAGGAGGAAACTTCTAAGCCATGAGCACAGAGTAATAGCACACTGGCCTGGCTCAATTCAGTATCTTCTCACAGCATGCAAACTATGTTTGTGCAGCAGTTGTCCTTATTCTGTACTAAAACTAGAGCTTAACTCAGCAGGAAGAAATTTTTGATATACAGGATATAAAGAAATACTATCATTTGCATGTAAATAGCTCTTGTTGAGTTTAATAAAATTTAAATATTATTTAAAAGGAGAAGGAGCTAGTCCTAAAGTTCAAAAATTGATGTGTTTTGTCTTACCCACTGTCATGAAAACAGAAAATCATTGTGTAAATTTTAAACCAGGTATTTCATTTTACTGAATCTGGGTGGTCCTGAAGTGGTGAAATTTGATTCAGTTTTACTCCTTGAAAGAGAAGTGGTATATGGATAGATGGGTTTGAAATATGACTTAAGTGGTGCTAAACATCCAGGGCTCCTTTCATGCATATTCTATTTCTCTGCAGGTTCCTTAACATTTATTAACTGTGTTAATGTAAAGTGGGGTACCCGTGTACAAGATATTTTCACATATGCCAAAGTCATGGCTCTAATCTTGGTGATATCTGTTGGCCTTTACAAAATTGGCAAAGGTAAGAATCATTTTCATTTACCTAAATTCTATTAAATGAATCATATATGATGATTTCAAAATGCATGTAGAGAGATCTTTAACACTTACATATGAAGTGTTTCTTATTCTGGGAAAAAAAAAGTCTGCCATAGGAAGATCAGATGTATTTTATGGCTTGTTAAGCAATAGGAGATTAATTATTCAGGCCAAGTCCTGTGCTGCTTGGTCTGAATAGCAAATAGCAGCTGAATTAACATCACTTTACTGCTGAGTAGTTAAAGTCAGCCTCGGTGTCTAACTCATGCATTACTACAGGACAGGGAAACAGAAATTGCATTGCTCCTCACAGTTCCCTCCACACCATTCTCCCCCCACCTCACCCCACTGGCACCACCCCCAGCCACAGCACCCTGCCCAGAAGAGAACCAGGTCAATCATAGCTGGCATTTGTGGGAGGGCATCTTTGTTCCTAGAAACGGAGGAGAAGACTGCAAGAGTGCAGTTCTGTGAATCACTGTGGCATGGTGCTACTGAAAGGCATCACAGGGCAGATGAGCCACCTCCTATCAGCAATAACTGGACTGAACTGAGCACACTGCAAAGCTGGAGAGCAGTTTATTCTGCTGCTACCTCAGAGCTTTGCATATAGCAATAGATTTGATTTTATTAATTTGGGCCTCTGGTACAGTGAATTCTCCTCTAGTTCTAGCTCTGCTGCTTAGATTACTAAGGTTTTTACATTTTCATTTTCTTTGAAATTCTTAAATTGCATAGCCTTTATCTTTATTCCATTGAAATAAAGGTGGTTTTCCCTCTCCAGTTTAGGAATTATCTTTTTCTCCTGCTAAATTAGCTGATAAAACCTAACAAGCATGCTTTCTTTTCCATGTTTGCTGGCCTCCTCCTTTCCTTGGCTGCAGTTGCATCAGGTGTTACACTATAAAGCTACATTAGACTTTAGGAAAGCTTTCTTGTTTAGCCATTACCTCTGCATGTCAGTTGTCACCAGCTGGTTGGAGTCTAAAGGAACGTGGACAACCAAACCCAGCCCTAAGGGCAGAGAGGTGAAGATTCAGAGAAGAAGCATTGCTTAAGGGTCACAGTTGCATGAAGGAGTAGTTCCCCTCATAAAACTGCTGCAGTTTTGCAAAAGTGTGATTCTGTGATGTCACCTCTGTAGCAGCACCGCCCCTGCTTTCAAATTGCCTCCTTCAAAATTGCCTCCCCTCCTGCTCACTGGTGTGCTGCTGGATGCAGGGGCTGCTCCCTCTGGTCCCACATACTGCTCATTTTGTTTCCTCTGCATTGCTCTGTGGGCTCAGGGAGGGTTGAAGCATAAAGGGAACATGATGGTGAGGCACACGAAGTGCTGAGAGCTTTTACTGGTAGTAAAGGTCTCATCTCTGCTTTGTTTAAGCAGAACTGAGCACTTAAGTACGGGAAAGTCTGGCAGGAGGAATGATGTCGATGTCTGGAGGAAGCTCTGATCAGGTCAATGACCTTTATAAACTCAGCAGCTGTTTTAATGAAAAGAACAGTTATGATGTTTTAGCCCTGCCACATTCTTTCTAATGTGCTTGGATACACTTCTTGTGTTAAAGGTCTGTAAATATAACTGATTCTGAATATGAACTGTCTTTACCAAAAAAACAAACCAAAAACTCTTCTTGAACATTTTGGATTTTTCTTTCTTTTACCTTCCAACCATTTTCTTCTCCAAAGTATGTGTACATCTCATATCTTCTCTTCTTTGGTTCAAACAATCTCCTGCTCTTCGATGACTGAATTGCATTTGTAGTATGTAAAAACTCCTTAGTTGAATCAGTGCTTTCATTTTACAAAAAAAGACTACAAAAAGACATTACCTTCTTTCCTAATTGAAGTTTCAGCATGTTTCTGTCTTCTTTTAATACTTAACCCACTTTGATTTTCATTAGATGGTAGACTTTCCTTCTGCAATCTCAGTAAGGCCTTTCTTCCCCTTTCCAGCATGTCAGGGAAGGCTTGTGCAGTTTCACTAACATTTGGCCTATTTTGCAGCACTCTGCAGGTTGTCATCTCAACCAATGGAACTTAACTAAAGCAGAATTTTGAAAGGAAAAATTTTTAATTTCATCCCTTAGTTTTGGGGAAGCCCCTTGTGGGTCAGAGCATCCCACTGAAAACTAAAGGAGGTCCCCCTCTAGTGGCCACTAATTCATCTGGGGAAAATAAAAGCACAGCTGTTAGGGAGAGATATGAGACAGATTCGGGAACTGAAACTGGGTTTGCAAAGCGCCTCATCCTGGCTGACAGAGTACTGCATGCCCTCGGTATGGCTCCCTCCTTCGGTAGGGGCAGCAGTAATGTCAGGAGGGGACTCTGTGAATTCTGGTAGAATTACAAAAGTCACATCCAAATAACAAACGTGTGAAAATGTTCTCTTTTCTCCCTGTGCAAGTGTAGCTGTCTGAACATCTGGTTGAAACTCTCTTGTTTGTTAATTAAAAATGTAAGTTGTGCAGTTTTAGATACAGTAATGAAACCTGGCTGCAGTGGGGTGTTATTTCCTTTTGGTTAGCTGGCACTTGAGGTGTAGTGCCCTTCTAAGTTGCAATCCTTGAAATGTAACAGTCAATTGGCACCTGCCATTTGTACAGGGGAAACTGAAAACCTGAGAGCTCCGTTTGAGGGCTCAGCAACAAACCCAGGGATGATTGCCCTGGCTCTCTACTCTGCCCTCTTCTCCTACTCAGGATGGGACACGCTCAACTATGTCACCGAGGAAATGCAGAATCCTGAGAGGTAAACACAGGCTTTCCCTTTGAACCGCTGACAGGTGATGGCAGGACAAGCCACTCTGTATTTGTTTCTGATTAGCCAAATTATTTTCTCTTCTCAAATGAAGGAGTAAGTAGGAGAACTCTTTCTGATTATTGTGCTCATTTATCACTTATATCACACTAATGAATCATTTACCTGTATATGTGTATTTTACATCTTCCACTTCAGACTACAATTTTTAAAGAAGAAGAACAAATCCCTGCTGGAAGCAAGGAAAGGCAAAGGTGCATCTGGCCCTCTAAAATTCCCTGCATCTCTTCAGTTAGGCAGAATTATTTTTCCTTGACATTTTTTGCCACCAGTAGAGTAAGACTGTGTCAGCTTTGTGGCTTTTATGATGTGATCTTCAGCATTGTTGTTTATGGGCAAATATCATCTCCTCCCTTCTGTAGGGATGTCAGCCCTGTGGGAGTTGGCTTGAGTCAGCCACTCAAGCTGATATAGTCCATCTTGTCTTGGGAACATGCATAGGTTATGAGTCAGGGAAAAAATGCCACAATCAAGAAAATACCTAAGTCTGCACTTAAATCTCATTGTTTCAGAGCTCTCTTACATTGCTGCCTATAACAGACAGTGTATTAAATTTACATGTATGAATGTTTTAAGGGTTTTTTTTTAAAACTTGTGACAGACACACAAGCAACAAACTAAGCTTTTTATGGCATTGTTTCACACATGGCTGTGTGTTGTTTTGTAACCCCATGATTCAAAATGATGGATTACAAGACGTGATGGAGGTATCCATTCTGGGAACAATCTTCTATTTAATTATTTATTTTTTAAATAACATGGAATAATTTTTCCATTTTCCTTTTGCAGGAACTTACCTCTTTCTATTGCAATTTCAATGCCTATTGTAGCTATTATTTACTTATTGACTAATATAGCATACTATGTAGTGTTGGACATATCGGCTCTCCTCACAAGTGATGCGGTGGCTGTGGTAAGTTGTGGAACATAAACAAAAGACACTACAGGAAAATTTCAGGTAGCATGGCAGCATTTCAGCTTGGCAAACAGCTGAAATACTATCATGTTGGAGGCTGCTTGAAAGATTTTTTTCATGTAACAGTACCAGTATATTAGAAGGTGCATATCAAGAATATATCCAATAAATATGCTCTTGAAAAATTGTCTTTTATACTCTGTAAATCCTGCTCTTAACACTACATCATAGGAAAGATGCTTTTGCCAGGACCAAGGAGCTATAGAAAGTCTGGGTTGTTGGAGAACCAGGTTTTTTTGTTATCATTCTAATGTACAGTATGTAATGTTTAATGCTGCACAACCACAGCAATATTTTCAGTGCAGAAGTGTGCACTATAATGTTTTTTTAAAACCTTATCAATATTTTATACAGAAAGAAAATAATAATTCATGGATTACTGCTGTTGGGATTTGTCAGAATACTTTAAAGTCAATACGTCATCCTTTTTTCCATCACTGAATTAATCTAGGCTTAGATTTTTTAAAAAATATTTTTAATGTATCTGCCAATTTTATTTTGATGGTGATTAGCTTTTCCCAATTCTAATTTCCTAAGTCATTATTGGGTGCCACCAAAAAGCATGGGCTATGATGCTACATTTGGGATAATGTGTTTTCATGAGAGTTTCTCAGAATTATCCATATTCCTAACATAGTAGGCCTCACCATCATTTTTTTTTTCTGTTACAGACATTTGCAGGTGAAACCCTTAGTCATGCCAAGTGGATAATTCCTATAGCAGTGGCCATGTCTTGCTATAGTGGCTTAAACTCGTCAATTATTGCAGCATCTCGGTATGGAATAGAAGATTTATTTTAAATAATTGAAGAGGAATCTATAATCTGCCTTCTTTATTAGTTTGGTAATTTTTGCCATGTGAAGTGGTACATTTATGATGGAGGTATTGTCATAATCAGATGTCTTCTCATGATTAGCAACATTTGATAAACTAAAGCCACTTAAGAAGAGAACAGCACTTACAACAGAGTAATAAAAGAATTGTTTCTTTGCTTTGTCAGGAAGCAAAAAGCTCTTCCTGTGGTTGAGTTTCCTTAGTCTTTTTTTAGGCTTTTCTATGTTGGAGCCAGGGAAGGACACCTCCCTGTCAGTCTGAGTTTGATTCATGTGAAGTGCTTCACACCGGTCCCTGCTCTCCTGTTCAACGTAAGTGACACCCAGCCTCGTGCCTGGCTGGGCACTTGGGGTTTGCACCTGAGCTAAAACACCTCTGCTCTGCCCTGGACTTCTCACAGACTTCTCCTGCCCTGGAGACATCTTCTGCATATGCCCACAACTTTTAAACTCATTGAGGGTGTGGGAGTGGTGGTTATTTTTTTTGATCGAGGGGGGTTTCTTCAGTGGAAAGAGAATGGCTTGATTTGTTCATGTGCACTCCAAACAATATTAGTGAGAAGTACAATAGCATTGCTGAGACAACAGAGAATGGCTAAAGATGTAATGGTATAGACAAGAGCTGTTTATGTCTCTTATGTGAGCTTTTAAAGTGTCACTGGAGGAGAATATGTCAGGAACATCTCTTCGACCCTGCCATAGGCTGATGTTCTACAACTGTAGTAATAACAGGAATGACAAAGCTCTTAAAATTAAATTTCTACAATTGGATGCCTATAACGCTGTTGACTTTTTTCCTGTTGCCACTATACAAATGAGATCTTGTGTTATAGAATTACTGGAAATTATTTTCATAAATAATCCATGTATTTAAGCATGCATTTAATTTGGTGTCTGCCATTGCTCTGTTACATATTGTTTATGAATATCATACTCATCCTGCTTGACATCAAAAAATTTACTAAAAATTATAATCTCATTATAAAGACTCTTCTCACAGGAACTCTGTTTGCACTAGCAAGTTGATTTATACTCTCTCAGTATACAACCATTCACATTTTTCATGTGGAAAGGGGAAGTTTTTCTGCTCATCTGTTAAAATAGACATTGAATTCCTGGTGGTTTAGGTCTTTCTCTGCAGGCAGTATACCACACCTGCAGGGCACAGAATTTACTCTAATGGTCTCAGTTTATGAGTAGACTTATATATAAACTCTCAGTTTATGAGTGGACTTTATATGAGCTTAGGAAAAGCTCATATAAATAGGCTGAAACAGATCCGTTTATAATTTTACTCTGTCCTTATTTTCACCTTAAAAAGTCTTTGTTTTTTATTGTTTCTAGGGCTTAATGACTTTGCTTTATCTCCTTGTGGAAGATGTTTTCCTCCTTATTAATTACTACTGCTTCAACTACTGGCTATTTGTGGGTCTATCTATTGCAGGACTAATCTATCTGAGATATACTCAGCCACATAGACCACGACCTGTTAAAGTAAGTAAAAAAGTCAGGAAGAAAGCTCTAAAAGCCACCTAATGCATGTGTTTATATGACCTTTAATATCACAACCATAACAGTACCAGTTATATTATAGATTATTTATTAGCCATAGAAATTCTTTCAAAATACAAGATGAAGGAGCAAAACCCATTAAGAGTCCACAAGAACATCTGTTCTGGAAGTTTTGCTGTGATATTGAAATGATATATACCATTTATTCTTCTTTCATTCAGACTTATTATAATTTTTGTTTCAAAACAAATAAGGAATAAAAAAATGTCTGAGGTTTTTAGCCCATCCTGGGAGAACAGCAGACTCAGTAGAGCTGGTGATGGAAGCTCCAGAGAGGTTAACACTCTGATCAAACCTACATGATTTAACAAACACAGTAAAATCCATCCAAAGCCCCTAAATGTCCACAATTCTGCCCACACAGAAGTTAGCTTAAATTATCAAATATATTTTGAAGGTTCCCTCCCACTGGGTAGTGGTTATAGACAGTAAAGTGCAAGTTTAATGATTGACTTAGAAGAGCATTTGACTATCAGTTAGACAAGGGCGACTGCACAGAAACAAAGTGTGCCTAAAACCTGTTTCTAGTTTTAATCCAGTGATTGTCCAGGAAGCAAGGATGGAAACACACAGCAGGCACACAAAACCTGCACTGCCTCCTGTTTATTGGCTCCATGACCTGCATTTTGGCTCTGCAGTGATGCAGTAAAAATCAAGAGAATTACAAATTAAAACCCCCCAAATATTTCTTCTTTGTCAATCTCTCTTCCTAACTCCTGCATCATTTTTACAAACACCCTTTCTTTCCATTTAAGTGTCACATCCTGATTAATTTTTAAAAAGTTCAAACAAAGGCATAAAATATTCTAAGTATCTCCTGCTAGAAACCTTCCTAATTTTCCACAGCAGACTAAATTTTCCTGAAGCATGTTCACACTCAATTTCCAAACTTTCCCACAAAATATGTGGAAGATAAAGATTAAATCTTGCCTTATTGGCAGTTTTGCCTCTGATTCTACTAAGGATTACGGTCCGATTTTACACAAAGACTGTTTAATTCCTGTCAGCATTTGCCAGCTTAGTCAACACCACAACTCCACATACACCATTTCCTTTTCTGAAATGCAGTAGTTGGTTTTCATCAACTTACATTTTTAACCTTCATAAGGAAAAGAAAAAGTATTTATAACAGTAAATTCTTACTCTCAATTTCAGCTGGAATTCAAATGTCAACACCTGGACCCTTGAGAAGGCTTACTACTAGAGACAGGAAAAATAAAAAGTGAAAAATAAATTCATAAAGAGGTTTTTGAAACCTTCATAGAATCATAAAAAGTCAAGGTTTGGAAGGGACCTCAAAGATCTCCTAGTCCTAACCACCCCTGCCACAGGCAGAGACAATTTCCACCAGACCAGGTTGCTCAAGGATTTGTCCAACCTAGCCTTGAACTACTGCCAGACTTGAGGTATCCACAACCTTCCTGGGCAGCCTGTTCCAGTGTCTCACCACTTTCACAGTGGAGAATTTCTTCCTAATGACTAACCAAAATTTCTCCTCTTTCAGTTTGTACCCATTGTTCCTTATCCTATCACTACAGCCCCTGGTGAAGAATCCCTCTCCAGCTTCCCTGTAGGCGCCCTTAAGACACTGGAAGGTTGCTGTGAGGTGTCCATGCAACCTTTTCTTCTCTTGGCTGAACAGCCCCAGCTTTCTCAGCCTGCTGTTGTAGGGAAGGTGCTCCAGTCTTCTTATCAGCTTCATGGCCCAACTTTCCTTATTTGTCATATGACATTTGTTAAGTGCCCACAAAAAGGGTTGTAAATCAGTCCTTTAGTTCTACAACATCAAGAATATAATTGAAGGTCTAGAGAGGTAGTTCCCAACCAAAAATACACGTAACAATTCTTAACTGAAGTTGGAGAGAAAGCTACCCATTACTTAAAGTACTTCTTTCAAAGGTTGATCTTTTACTAATTGTAAAGGAACTGAGTTTATGCAGGCCTGAAAGAAAATAAAATAGATGTTCAGATATGTACCAAATAAGAGATTCTCAGTAGTGTACACAGAAGTTAATAAATTATGCTGACTGTAAGCAGTCAAAAAGATTCAGTACATTTATTATTGACATGTCTAACTTTAATCTGCAAAGCCTGAATTTTTACAACAGAGTGTTTGTTGCATCTTTTAATAAATGCTGTATTTTTTTTTGTCTTCACAGCTTAGCCTCTTCTTCCCTATAGTATATTGTTTGTGTTCCCTATTCCTGATTATAGTGCCTCTCTACAGTGACACAATCAATTCCCTTATTGGGGTTGGTATTGCCCTCTCAGGCATTCCTGCATATTATTTGGGAGTCTATCTGCCAGTTGAAAAACGACCTAAATGTCTACTTTGGCTCTCTGGTAAGCAACATCATGTTCCAATCACCATGTCAAAACCTTGGTCAGAAGAAGGAAAGAATAATTTTTCCTAAAATCCTTATTTATATGAAGTTTGGCTATGCTTTGGTATGTGGCATGTCTGAGATCATCTGCTTTAGCACATGGTCCTGAAAACAAAACCATGCTCACCTGTACAAAACAGGCCAATATGTAGGTGTCATAACTATGTTGGCTCAATAAAAGCCACGTAGGATTGTGAATACTAAACCTAATCTTTTTAATACCCTGGAAGGCAGAAATACCAGAGCATCTTTGCTTCACTTTCCATCCAAGAATGGAACAATCCAAATCAGAGGAGTGCACAGATTTTCAAAAACAGTGAAATAATTAATTATTGGTTTGAAGGGTAGTTGCCAGTCCTCAAATTCAGGCAGTCTTGAAAAGCAAATCTTTAATATTTTTATTTATTATACTTTGAATTCAGCTATCAATTCAATGAAAATGTTGATGAAAACCTGATTAAACAAGAATTTCAGTTTAATAGCCTTATAGCCTTTAATAGCCTATAAATAGCCTTTAGCTATTTATAACTTATGCCTAATTTTATTGATTAAGGTGTTTCAAGATTTTTCTAATATCTGTGTAGTGTTTTCAAATCCTCAAAATCCAGATGTATGTCTAAGATATATTTAAATTTCTGTCACACATTTTTGCCAGTACAGCTACAACAACGAAGTATGTTCAGATGCTCTTCTACTGTGCTCTGTCAGACCTGGACATTGACGTGGAACCCACAGCAGCTAAGAGTAAATAGAGTTGCCTCAACATTGAGAATTGTGCCTTGACATCTCCTATCTGGAACAATTTTTATCATCTGAAGTTCTCCCCATATGTTCAGTCATACTAGAGTACCAACCACTGTACTGTGCATCAGTTTGATGTCAGTTAAGTTGTGATGGTTTTATAAAACACTCTGTTTTCCAGGATTTCTTTTTAAAATTCTGTTTGTTAATACTGAGTTATCATGCAACATGTTGAAACTATAAAGCACTTTGTTGGAAACGATGAAAGTTTAACAAGAAAGTTTCACAGATATGTATGCTTGGCAGAAGGCTCTTTGAATGTAGAATCTGAGAATGAAATAGAGATGGAAGCAAGTTTTGATATAGAAGAATAATAGATGTCTAAATTGACAGCTGCTGAGCCAGTCGTTACTGGACAACGAAGAAAGCAAAGGTTAAGTCGAGTTAGAAGGGTGTTTTATGACTAGAGCAAAGGATATGTTGACCACAAACAAAAAGATATTTTTACCAAGCAGAAATAGGTCTTAGGAAAAGCAGAAAGATACCATAAGCAAACAAGCATCCCAATGTGGCAAGTCGAAAAAAGATCTAAGAATTTTCCACTGCAAGAAAACTGAAAAACAACTTTAAGTTTAAACTGTAACATACTATGTTGTGATTGGATAGTATTGACCATAATACGGTAATGATAGTAGTTATGATAGGCTATAGGTAATAGTAAAGGTATTAATTGGTAATGTATTAAGATGCTCAGCAAAGAAAAATATATAATGCAATGTAACCAAAACTAAAGGGTCTTCAGGCTTGTCTATAGCTGAAACTGACAGCTGTAAGCATGGCTCTGTCTCCCACAACCCAAGACTGCTTTAAAATCTTGTATACAATAAACAGCATTTTGAAGAGCCGCCTGGAGTCCTGCATCTCTCGTCTCAGGCTCTTACTAATGGCGCCCACATTTTAGTAGGCAAACTCGGACTTTTAGCAGTAAGAGACCTCCTGGTGAACTCAGAAAGAAGAGCCCAAAGGAGGAACAGGCACCTGAAAGGAAGGTGACCGGAGGCTGGACAGGTGTTGCTGCTGGACAGGACCTGGATCGGAGCTCAACGTACGGCACCTGCTCCAAGGAGGACAGCAGGTGAGCACCGGGGAGTCAATGGGGCAGAATGTGTCTGCCAATCAGAGAGATGTGTATCAGCATTTAAAATCTCTAATTAAATCCAGTACAAGTAAATTACCAAAACAAGAGCTTAAAAATCTTCTACCATGGACTGAGACCAACTTCCCAAATGCCGATTCTACAGCTGTTTACCAGAGACCTTTGGGACTCTGTGGGGGTCAAATGATATAATGCTGTTTCTCACCACGACAAAACAGCAGCAGATTTACTCCCCACTTGCTGCGTGCTTGTAGAAATCTTTTCCGGGAAACCCCCTCTGCAGTGCCCTTTCCCCCCACCATTCCACCTGAACCCTCCGTGCCGCCTCTCCAGCCAAGAGAGGGGGGAGGAGGAAGAGGGAGAAGAAAACACCAACTGCAGCTGCAGTAAGAGAGGCAGACCAAACTAAAAGCTACTCTGCCTCAGAGGATGAGAGGGATCCCTTAAATCCAACACCAAATCCTTAAATCCATCACCAATAAACCCCAAAAACCAACCAGATTTGTTTCCAAATAATGCCAGGGCTTCCCCCATGACTGGAGGAGATCTTTTAACCATGTTGCCACCGCCAGCAGGAAGCACTGAGGGACCCACCAAATCATCCCCTAGATCTCTTATGCCTGCAGCTTGCAAAGTTTTAGAGAAAATTACTGATGCACTGCAAAATAGACAAGCACATCGCTATGTTCCAGATAAACCTTTTTCCTTGCAGTTTTAGGAGAAACACTGAGACTGTCCCATCTTTCAATGGGACTCCTCTCAAAATGATCTTTTGCTAATAACTGAATGGGTTTTTCTTGCTTACAGGTCACCAAAGACAATCTTTACATCTTTAGAGATGATTTCTCAAATCATCATCAAAGGCAGAGCAAGGCTTCTTTTTATATCAGGTTGCAAATTTACAATTGTCTATTTACCTATAATTAAATCCTATTTTGATTGGGCCATGCAAAAGTCAGAAGATTTGTTGTATGCCTTGTTAGATTTTCCAGGTGTTTGCTCCATTCATTATCCAGCACACAAATTGATCAAAGCTAAATTATGCTACAAAGAGAAACCCCTTATCAGAGAAGAACCTTTAGAATCTCTTCACTGATGGGCCAGGACAAACACACAAGGCAGTAGTTACATGGCAAAATAAAAATACTAAATCCTGGGAACAAGATGTTCAAAAAGTCAAAGGTTCTCCTCAGATTGTTGAATTGGCAGCAGTGGTAAGAGCATTTCAGCTCTTTCCAGAGCCTTTTAACCTAGTCACTGATTCAGCATACGTTGCTAACACTGTCAAGAGAATTGAAGGATCTGTTTTAAAAGATATTAGGAACAAAAAATTGTGTCTTTTCTCACCTGTCTTTATCAAATTTTGTTACACAGAACTAATCCCTATTTTGTTGCCCACATTAGAGCTCACTCTGGTCTCCCAGGATTTATGGCAGAAGGGAATGCACGAGCTGATGCATTGGCATCAGCAGCATGTGGTGAGGGAGCTGCAGGAGACATTAAAGATTCCACTTCAGTGCTTCCTGCAGCTACCTTGCCTAACATTGTTGAACAAGCTAAATTGAGTCATGCATTTTTTCACCAAAATGCACAGGCGCTCAAGTGAGATTTTCACATTTCCCTAGAGCAAGCACAAGCCATTATACAGGCTTGCCCTGACTGCTAGCTTGTCCAACCTATCCCTTCTACAGGAGCCACCAACCCAAGAGGGTTGGAAAGTTTTCAAAAATGGCAAACAGATGTCACAAAGTACCCTTCTTTTGGGAAATTTAAAAATATCCATGTCTCTGCTGATACCATTTTCAAAAGCAGTTTTTGCTGTACATGTCCATATGTCTGTACTTATAGGAGAAATAGCTAAGCATGTTTGGCAGCATTTTTCACAAGCATTTTCCTCATTAGGTGTCCCTCAAGAAATCAAAACTGATAATGGTCTTTCATATGCTTCACAAGAATTGGCCACATTTTTAAATGACTGGGGTGTTTGCCGTGCATTTGGTATTCCCTATTCTCCCACAAGCCAGGGAATGGTAGGAAGAGCACATCAAACTCTGAAACACATTTTAGATCAACAGAAAGGGGGGAGCCCAGGATATACCTCAAAGGAGATTGAATAAAGCTTTGTATGTTTATAACTTTTTGAATAGCTCTGCAGAAGAGCCTGATCCCCCCATTTACAGATATTTCATGAACAGCAAAAAAGCAAAACTGAAAGAGTACCCCCCAGTTTTAATTAAAAATCTAGAATCAGGACAAAAAGAAGGACCATATGGTCTTATAACATGGGGCAAGGGATTTGCATGTATTTCTACAGATACAGGATTCAAGTGGCTGCCAGCAAAAAACGTGAAACTGCACCACCCATCAAAGCCCATTGATGCTTCCACACCAGCCAGTGACCCTGCAAGTGGAAGCTGAGAAACCGGCACCCAAACATGAGCTACGCAGAATCACCCAGCGAAAATTGTCTGCCAGAAACAGTTCAAGAAAATAATGGAATTTTATTATTATTTGTGTGGGTGAATGCAGCTTTTACCCTTTTGTTTTTATTTTTACAGTGAAGCTTTACCTGTAACTCAACCAAAGATGAATGTTTGGGTTTCTTTAGCCAAGTCTGCAGGCTCTGACACCATCTGCTTATCCAACACAGTCCCCTAATAAAACTCTTTCAACTTGTTTGGTTGGAGTGCCTTTCCCAGAAACTTTTGATAATGTCACTTTTGATAAATATCAGCCATATGACAATCATCACATTTCCCCAACTCCCAGCCTGAGACACCAAACTTATATTGGTAATTATAAAGTTGATAAATCTGACATTCAAGAATTAGAATTTTTAGGCTGATTAACTATGGACACTTGTTACTTGTTTCATTTTGTGGGAAAAAACAGCCCTCATCTAAATGTTACTCCTTATCACCCAGTTTATAGTAATATGACTTGGTGTTGTCAAACTAAGCTTCTTACATATGATGAACCTCACACAGATTGTTTAAACAAACTTCCTATTCGATTTCTTAAGGAATTTAGCTCATCTGTGGAGACAGGGAGACAGGGCAAGGTATTCCCTCAGAACCAGATGGTGGCCCTTGTGCCCTGGGACAACTTACAATAATTGCTCCCAGTGTCAAAAGAGCAATCAAAAAGAAAAATAGAAAAATAAGATCTTCCTTGGGGCATCATTATCACAGCAACTGTGATAGTAAGTTTCACCCTTGGAACTCTGGAAAATCAATTGCTACAAGCATTTTTTTGCCTCAGTTGTCCTCAATTGCACTGAAACAGTTAAACAAATTAGGGTGTTGGCACAGTAAAGAAGTAAACTTTGCTATGATTAGTGATTTCCTGACAGCTGAAGAAGTCAGACATGCCACTTTACAAAATAGAGCTGCTATTGACTTTTTTTTACTAGCACATGGGCATGGCTATGAAGATTTTGAAGGATTGTGTTGTATGAACTTGTCTGATCATTCTACTTCTATTCATAAACAGCTGAAAAACTTAAGAGATTTAGCTAACCAAATTTCAACAGATGAAACATCTTGGCTAGACTGTTTGATGGTTGGAGCTTTGCACCTTGGCTGAAGGAACTTTGTAAAGTAGGCTTGATTATTTTAGTGGTGGTAATTGTAATTATAGTAGTGGTGCCCTCTGTACTTCAATGTGTGAAGAGAATGATGAATAAGAAGATATTTTGTAGCATCTTTGTTGTTCATCAGATTGGGGGAGATGTTGGAAAGGATGAACGTTTGACAAGAAAGTTTAACAGGTATGTATGCTTGGCAGAGAGGTCTCTGAATGTAGAATCTGAGAAAGAAATAGAGATGGAAGCAAGTTTTGATATAGAAGAATAATAGATGTGCAAATTGAGGTTTGCTGAGCTGGTCTTACTGGACAACTAAGAAAGCAAAGGTTATGTCGAGTTGGAAAGAGATTTTATGACTTAGAGCAAAGGATAAGGTGACCACAAACAAAAGGATGTTTTTACCAGGCAGAAAGATACCACAGGAAACAATACATGTCAATGTGGCTAGTATAAAAAAGGTCTAAGAATTTTCCACTGCAAGAAAAACTGAAAAACAATTTTAAGCTTAAACTGTAACATACTATGTTGTGATTGGATAGTATTGACCATAATATGGTAATGATAGTAGTTATGATAGGCTACAGGTAATAGGAAAAGTATAGATTGGTTCTTATGTTTTAAGATGCTCAGCAAATAAAAGTATACAATGCATTGTAGCCAAAACAAAAGGGTCTTCAGGCTTTCTATAACTGGAGCTGACAGCTGTAGACACAGGCTCTGTCACCCAGGACCCTGGACTGTTGTAACATCTTGGATACAATAAACTGCATTTTGAAGAGCCACCTGAAGTCTCACATCTCTTGTCTCAAGCTCTTACTAGCCACACCTGCTGGAGGGAGGGAGGGAAGGAAGGAGGGAGGACAAAAAGAGTTTACACTGGAAGAAAACCTGCTTGATGATGTTTGAAAACATTCTACCTACATGCAGAGCCCAGAGGGGGGAAAAAAGAAAAAGGAAAAGAACATGTACTGGTTTAAAACTGTAATAAATCCTTACTCCATGTAGAAATGCAAAGAGTCATTTAGAAACAGAAGAAGGGCAAATTTGATAGTAATGGTCATACGTTAAAGGACAAGCTGCTGAACCAGATGCCTGATGTGCAAAAGAATTTCAGAACTATTGCAATTCACAGCATGTGTTTGGGTCAGAATATGGTCTTCATAGTGATATTACCTTATTTTTGATTAGACCTTCCTCTTGCCTGTATTGAGCCATCATATGAAGAATCCTGAAAATTGCATCCATCTCTCACTTGCTATCTTAGGATTTCTGTCCTGTCTGTCTCTGAGACTGGGTGATCATGGAAGCAGAATTTAAATTGCCAGTTGAGTCACATTTGACTCCACAAGAGGGAGAACTCCTCTGCCTGGTGCTCTCAGGAAAAAGAGCCTGCTGTTTTCAGATCTTCTGCTTGGAGCAGTAGAACCAGAGCCACGTGCATATTCCTGCCCCCTGCAAAAGTACTGAGATGTACAGGCTTAACTCCAATGTAAAGTGTCACCTACATATTCTGAATAATATGTATCTATAACAACCTGCAGCAAGTCCAATGAAGATGAGGTTAAAGTTCAAACATTCCTCTTTCTTTACAGCATTGCCTCGATGTCTGTAGCAGCAGACAGATTCTTTTCATTCTGGCTGTTTCCAATATGTAACAGCATGAATGAAAAGGATCGAGGACAGACTTTTCAGAATTTCTATATTAACCATAAATAATAAATGAACTAATCATATCTAATAGATAATAAATTAGCTATTTTATGGAAATGAAAAAAATTGTTCTGCTTGAATGTCTGAGTAGTTTTCCATCCTTATACTCCCCTTTTTTCTTCTCTATCTTTTTGTCAGATAAAACTTGTGAAATATCCAAGTCTCTCTGCTATTTGGTAGTGAAGAAATATTTATAAAGACACTCTTTGGAAAATACAATGTTGGTATAAGATTCCTGTTGACCTGCTGCCAATATGATGTCAGTACATGGGCAGCTATAGCCTTTGTTCTATATTTGTTATTTTTCTGTATCACTCTGTTGAATTCACTTCCACTTTAACTGCCTTCTAGAGCAATCCCCTCGCTCTGCTCACTTAGTGGAATACCAAGCCATCCTCACCTTCCATCTCAGCTTATGATATTCATCTGCTGCCAGTAATTCTCTTGATACATGAAGGTACTCTTAATCAGCTCCTCCTAGTAATATCTGCAAGTAAACAGTAGGCACAAAGTGGGCGAGATATCTGTAAGAGGTAGGCAGCAAAAGGTAGCAAAAGGGGAAGGGTATGCAGATTTCAAATTATTTTCTTCATTTTGCTTACTTTACTCCCAGGCAGAGTATCTGCATTAGTTGTTCTGCTTGCTACAAATCCAGATGGTAAAGAAATGGAAGGAGTACAGGGATGATTGCCAGTTTTGTATGGGCAAGGTCAGGAAGGCCAAGATGCAGCTGAAGCTGCATGGGATGCAGCTGAAGGGATGCAAAGGGAAATGAAAGGGTTGCTGCAGGTGTGTCTGCCAGAAAAAGAAGCTTAAAGAAAGCCCCATCCTGGAAACATTCAAGAGCAGCTTGCAGGGGCTCTGAGCAACCTGATCCAGTTGAAGATATCCCTGACCATGGCAGGGTGGTAGGATTCTTAAAAGGTCCTTTCCAACCCAAATTATTTTATGATTCTATGAGTCTGAGTCTATGATTCTTCATTATGGCTGAATTGCTGAGGGGAGCAGAGAGAGCCCTGAGCTCCTGCACTGTAATTCTTTTGTCCTGTTGATATCCATGGCAATAAATTATTAAGTTCCAGTTTAGAGAAAGGATGGGGACTGACAGCTCAGCCTCCTGTGTGGCTGGGAAGATGTATCAGCACAGGCCAGGGTGGCATAGTGCAGCTTCCTGAATACAGCACAGGCAATCAATTTCCACTAATGGTTCAAAGCAGGGTGCTTTTGCAAAATCAGTTCCCTGGAAACAAGACATAGGGCAAAAGATTTTGACATCATCTTCATGGCTTCAACACTCTGGACTCAAGCCATGCTGGTTTTCAGCTGCTGTGTGGCTCTACCACATTGCTTTGGTAGAACAAAATAGGCTGGAACACAAACATGGGCACTAGGAAATAATCAGCCAGGAATGATTTCGGTGTGAAGTAGAGCCACAATATATATTTCTCATCCCTAAGTGCACTTTAGGGCACTGTCAGAGAAATGCTGTGCTCTGGCTGAGCACAAGCATCAGAACAGTCCTGTGGTGCCAGGGAGATCTGAGGATAAATGACAGTAGCTTGAGCAGAGCTGAAGATGACAGCCAGGTAGACAGAGCAATAGTATTGCTGAGGACATGAAGAGGGGTACAAGTAGCTTTCTGCACAAAGGGAACAGACACTCAGCATCCTTCAGCCAGAACAGGAATACTCACACTCTGACATCTACCAGGATATAAATAATCCTAATGAAGTGGCTGCTGCATTGATAGACTGGAGGCTGTCAGCCTTTAAGTGGTGTGAGCTCTCTGTGAGAGCCAGCATGGGTGGGCAGTGCCTGTGGGGAGCAAGGGAGGACAGAGCTGGTATTCAGGCTCTCAAATTAATTAACCTAAAAAAACCCTGCAATCTAATGGAGCAGTGCTGAATTCTTTCCTGTGAGGCCTTTTAGTTTCTCTGTTTATTCTTTAGCTGCATTTCAAACCTTGCACTGCAATAATGGGGCATGGAAAGGGCATTTGTTCAGGTAGGTTTGTTCTTTTATTAGTTACTTTTTGGTTTTAAAAGGAAAAAGTACTATAGAATCAAAAGATTCAAGTTCAGGTTTAACCACAAATACAGAGCAGTTAAAAGCAGAAATGCAATTAACAATTCCAGAATGCAGAGAGCTGATATGGAACAAGGGTAGAAATCAGCAACTGGTGTGGAAGGAAAACATCAACGTTTCTGCAGCAGCTATGCCAGCAGAAAGCCCACAACAGTTTTAGAATGCCATATGCCTGGTTTTTTTTTTTCTTTCTCCTTTCATATACCAACAGTTTACTCCTTTTTGTTTTCTTTCCCTTGCTTTTCCCTTACTCTTCCTTTCCTTACCGTTTCACTGCCATAACTAGAATTCACATGAGAGTGATTTTACTTTGTACAGAAGTATTAAGGACAGCAATTTCTTCTCATTGCCTCCTTTTTCCCCTCCTCCCCCTCAAGATTTGCTTTAATGACTTGTCCTAATTAAGTTTGAAAAAATTCTTTATTATGTTCCCAGATTTTCTGTGGTATGATCACTTAAACCTGTAAATTATAATTGCAGATTTGGTACCCATGCAGACTGATTATTATAATTAGTACCTGCTACCTCCCTTTTAGCTTTCATTACATCTGTGCACTCAAGGAAGCTAAGACAGTTACATTTTAGGAATAAACAGGATACAAAAAATAATATGTTTGCCTTTCAAGTGTTTATTGCTTTCATATAATACCATTAACTATTAAAAAGAGAACCTGCTGAGTACTATCTGGGTATGGTAAGAATTAGACCACAGTTTGAAATTAAAAAATACTTCTGAGCACATTACAAATGGACCAAAAATCAAGCCAATGTTTGTGGGGTCAAAATGAGCTATGTTACCTGAAAACTTGATTAAATATATTTTCAAAAACAGCTCTGCCTTGCTGTTGCATTGATAAATCCAGTGCTTTTCACTGAAAAGATGAGTGATGGATGGTACAGGCCTTCTTTCAGTAACTTAGCTTCCTTGAAGTCTTCCATGTAATGAAGAGAACTGTACGAGATCTGAGTTAAAGAACTTGTAGGAATGCCCTGCAAAGCAGAAAAAAAAATCAATACAAATTGATCTGAGTTTGGTCTAGCAAGGAAAGGATAAAAAGAAAAGTGAAACAAGGCTCTGAAACAGTCAAAATAGACTGGTTGACAAACACCATTAAAATTGCCACTCTTTTTCATAAAAATCATGCTCTTGTAAAAAGTGTTGGACATGAAAAATTAATCAAGTAATCTTCACAGAATTTGGCTAAAGATTTAATTGGTGAAAATTTAAGATTTTTTTCCTTTCATTCACTCTGAACTTGGGTAAAAGGGTAGAAGAAAAGTTATTGAATTAGAAAATTATTTTAAGCTGTGATATTTTTAATTACCAGCACATCACTGATGATGGGTAAAAATAGGAGCCCATTTTCATCTGCTATAAATGGCAGAAATCAATACAAATTGACATTATTCTCTTGCCATCTAATAGTATGTAAAACCAAGACACGAAGATTTAATTTATAACTTTTTTTGGCTTTGTCTTTGATTGCTTGTTGTACCTCTTGTGCACTACCATTTCATTCACAACAGCACTTAGATCCCACCTTAAAGGTTTTAAAATGTTACTGACTTTGTATCTGTATCTTCATTAACCTATCTGATTTAACTCCAAACTTTTATCAAACCTAGCCTGACAATTTTGCCCTGCATTCTTATTTCTGAAGGTGTTTTACATTTCTGTCTGTATTCAGTCTTAGGAGATGCAGATTTGCCAGTGGAATGGAGAGCTGCAAAGGCCTTCTATTGCCCTTGCCAACACATTGTTTCCAGCATCAAGTTTCTCTTATTTAGTTCTGTGCAGATTTGATTCAGATGTGGTTTTTCTTCCTCAGAATGGGAGAATCATAGAATCATTTATGTTGGAAAACAACACTAAGATCATCAAGTCCAACTGTTAATCAAGAATTACCACTGAACCCTGTCCCTAAGAACAATGCCTTCTATCTTTTAAATAACTCCAGGGATGGTGACTCCACCATCTCCCTGGGAAGCCTGTTTCATTTTAATAAAATTAAAATGCAATACATAAAATTCATGAAATGATAAAAGAAAATAAGTGAGAACTACACTACTACTACTACGTAGTACCAATATGTACTGTTTCTATAAAAGAGAGATATAAATAAAATGTAGAAATGTACATTTCAGCTACTGCTATTGAGCAAACCATTTAATCCTACTGGTGAAATAGTTCTTGGTACCAGCACTAACTCTGCCCTGTGGCTGTTTTATGTGGTGCATTCACAGGCTAGTGCAGCTTTCCCAGTGCAATGATAACAGAGACATTCTGCAACTCATCCAGCAGAGCTCAGCGAAGCAGTACTGTGCTCTCCCTTCCACATTTCCTTTTCTGTGCAGCTATTCTCCCTTCCTAGGGAGCTTGGAAGGAATCTACCTGCTTCCCCTACCGTTTCTGTCTTGGTTTCCTCATTCCTCCTTGCCCTGATGCCTGTCAGCTATCGCATCATTCTCTATCCAGCTGTTTTTCAGCCCTCCTCTCCCCTTTCACCCAGTCTAGTTTACAAGCTCTGTGGGATGTGGAAGCATTGCACTTATGATTGTTGCAAGCCTATTGTTTATAATGCAGGCAGTCTTCTTAAGCTATTTGCAAATTCAAAATTCACTGTGTTGTTGCATATTCACAAACCTTCAGCTAAAAAGCATTCCTGACTGTTGTTGTAAACATCAGTTCACACCAGGGACATAAGAAATCACCTCCAGGAAAGAAATTGTTTCCACTGGTGATCATGCTACTTTAAAAGGACAGAGACCCTGTTCCATCACAGAATATGGACATACTATGGACACGTTGTCTAGATTAATTTCAAGCTGTGATAGCATAGACTGTGTCAAGCTTTTCACAATGGGTAATGTGCTAAAAAAATTAGAATCAGAGGAGTGAAATCTGCTGAAAGATTTATTTTAGCTGTTTTTCCCTAAGGAGCAGCCATGTCCTGCAATGCTGTGGAGGGAGCTCTCCTACAACAACTGGCACAGAGTGGAAAGTTCCCTTTGCAACCCAGGGAGGGCCACTGCTGGGACCAGATGAAAGAGAAGCAATGACAGCCTGGAGAGGTGGGAGGGGAAAAGTCCAACTGCCAGGGAAGAAGGGGACACAGGGCTAGCAGGTCCCCACAAGTGAACCACAGAGCCATACCAGCCCTTGCTGGAAATGGGTGGCCATCCCAGTCCAGATGAGAGCATTCAGAATGGATTTGCACTCTAAGAAGGGCCATGTTATTTAAAATTAATTAAAATACTAAATAATGAAGCTGGACTTGTGCTAATAAATGGTAAAAATTGGCTGAGAAAGGCCTGATATCCACTTGTCTACAGTACAGTTGCCTTCAGAAAGAACTAGGCTGCTAGGTCATGGAGCTTGGTTTACTGATTGTATAGATGCTGACTTACTCAACTAATTAAAATCCTCATTAGTGAACTTAACTGAAAATCTGCAATTTCCAGGTCAGGCTTCTGTCTGCATTCATTTGTCTGATCCTGGGGTTAAAGCACATGGACTCAATAGCAGAAAATAGCTCTTCCCAGCTACTTCACTCTCTTCTGGTGCGTCCTTGACAAGACACTTGATCTATTTGACTTTCTTTGCCAGGTTGTAAATGTGAAGGCAAGAACTTCCCACTTGTCAGACACACAGAAGCTAATTTCTTAGCCTTTGAAAAATAAAGTGTCTGATAAAAAGGTGTCAGTTGTATTTATTTAGTCACTGACATTAGTCTGAGCAGTGTGTAAACATAAAGAGGGTGACTGGCTAAGTGCCCTGAAGACTTTGTGTTGCAGCAGACCTTAAGCTGTTTACACACAAGTTGCAATAGCACTCTGAAAACCCGTGACTGAGATACCCAGCAGTAATATTGTTGTGTGCAGGCAATACAGACTAGCTTGGTTAAACAGGGAGAGTGAAGGATTTGCACACAGAGGTGTGCAAGATGAACACTGTTGAAAGTCAAGTACTGAGTCATCAGCTTCCCCAAAGCACATTGATGAAATAAGTTTTCCATGGCTTGCCATGTTTTTAAAAAAGGGAGAGTGAAGGATTTGCACACAGAGGTGTGCAAGATGAACACTGTTGAAAGTCAAGTACTGAGTCATCAGCTTCCCCAAAGCACATTGATGAAATAAGTTTTCCATGGCTTGCCATGTCTTTAAAGGTGTGAACAGACCTCTGTTCTTCAGGTAATCAGTTCACAGTACAGTGTGGCTGCAGTGCACTTCAAGACTTCTGCCTTTAAACAGATTATTCTGAGCCAGTATAGTAAATACAACTGCCAAAATTTATGCTGATTGAAATAAATGAATGTCTGTTAAAGCTGAATGTAGCTACAAAAAACAGAAATGGTACACTTGAGTTTATGCCCTCTACCTCCTCCTCATTCTCTCAGGAACAAAGATTAAACTGGGTCTAAGAACATTTGAAAAATTTGTGTCTGTGGTGAAAATCTTACCCTGTTATCTTGTCACCAAGGATGTTTTGCAGTTTGTTTCACCTATATTTGAATGTGTAGTCTACAGCTGCAAACACAAAAAACAAAATAGTGAAGAAATCTTTCCTTATTTTTTAAATACTGTATGTTTATAATGTGTAAAATCCCATTAAACCTTGCTGATTAATACTTCATTTTCTACTTTAGAATTATTATTTATTATTATTAATTAATAATGGCAAAATGCTAGTGTAAATTGCATTTCTCTAGAAAATAAATTTTTACCAGTTACTTTACTGGAGAATTGCATAGTATTCTCAGCTAATAACAAAATTACATGCTTTCTGTTGTTTTCTAAACATTGGGAAAAAAAGCCCTTTTCCAGATGACAAATCCTAATACTTAATAAACTTATAAGAGGTCATCTGGAATTAAACCATTTTTCTGCATCCCATGTAGGATATAATGACCCAGACATATTCTGAAAAATGATTTCATATTCTGAATGATGATTTCATAGACCAAAGAGAAATATCACTCAGGGAGGTGATGGCTTTTGAGCACAGTGGTGACTGGGGGAAAGCATGAGAGGACCCTCAAAGGTGTCCCCGGGGGGGGGAGAGCCTCTGCAGGTATGTTCTTAGGGGCTGCTGCTCTTCAGACATTTTGTCTTCCACAAAAGACTAAGAATTTATCTCACATTATACTTTGTATTGAACATACACCATTACAAATGGCTTTCCATAATATATGTCTTTACTGGGAAAGGATGAAACAATTCTGGTAGAGCCAGCTGGAAGGTATAGAAAACACTGTGGGAAGTTTTGACATGAAAGAAGACAAATTTAAAACAAAAGGTTTCTGCTCAATATTTTACAATCAGACTATGAAGTACAGGTCACAAGAGCCTTTATTCTTAAATTAGTATCCTCTAAATGCTGAAAACACCAGCATATGATGCCATTATTAAAACCGCAGGCTTTTTCATGTTTCCTGTGATCTTGAAGGATGAAAAAAAAAAGAAAGGCATTTTGGAAATATATTGTTCTAGCTGCAAATAAGGCAGTTGCACACTATGAATTGCTTTTGAAGTGTCTGGCTTCTAGTGAGAAGTAGAGAGAGAAACAACTTCAAGTTCAGGAAGCACTGGACATCAAGAACTGCTGCAATGCTCCATGCTCCTTTTTTACTTTTATTATTTTATTTTCCCATGAAGAAGTGTTACCTTTATCTTCTCAAAACTCATGGTCTATCTGAATGCAATCTCTCCTTTCCACTCTTTTCAACCAATGAAGACTTAGAAAAAATTCTGCCCCAACTGCAAGTTCCTTAGATCCTTCTCTCAGATGGGACACAGCCAGAACATTTTCACTGCCCTTTGCCAAATAATTACAAGCTCTTTTCCCTTGTGCTCCCCTAAGAAATATGATGCTTTGTGGAAGTTTTCCTGAAAAGCACTGTCATCTCCAAACCCTGAAAAATTACAAGTACTCATAGCATCACTTCAGTACATTTTCCAATGTTTAATACTAAATAATATTGCTGATATTATTTGCTGTAATACTCATGTTACAAACATCACAAAAGTCAATTACCCACCTATACTATGTACTTGATGAAACTCTAGAGACTTTTCCCTCTTGTGGAACCCGTGGTCATGTAGGAACAGAATATACAACTGGAGCTTCAGGGAACAAGGATTTGAGGAAAATACTTGGCTGAAAGAGAAGATATCATGAGACAGCTTTATGGAAACCAGGGAGAAGTGGGTTGTAAATCATGACTCAAATAGAGGAGGCACAGTTGTCTGGTTATTTGGACACAGATTGGATTCCCTACAGTGAACAGGACAGTGTAGACTATTCACTTGGACTGTATGGACACAGTATTTCAGCACTGTCACCAAGAAAGATCCTTGGTAGCAGAAGTGAAAAAGGTTGATGAAGATGAGGTTAACAAATGTTAACAAGGCTCATATACACTGATCATCATGTTGTACTCCTTCCTAAACAAAAAGATTTAGGGAAAAGGTTAAATGTAACACTAGAAGCAAATCCTCCCCCACGGAGTGATTATTAAATGTTGTTTTAACTACAGTGCAATCAACATTCTTGGCAAATGGTGACACAGACTGTACAAAAGCTAATCTTAACATCATTTATCCTATTTTTTTTTATGTTAGGACTTATTTTTTAAAAGCAAGTGCGTATAATTATTAATAATACACATTTCTATTATTAATAATATATTTTATTAGACTGACTGTTACAAATAGAAAAACAGCTCCAACTGTAGGACATGCACAGTGTTGAAATAGCATAGTGGTAGCAGATCATCAAGCCCTTGTACATCCTTCCCACTTGAAATTTCATGTACTGGAACACACATACAAACATTGAAAGATGTGTTAGAAAACAATCCTCTTTTGAAATAGGGCTCTCCAGATCCTGCCTTCCAATTGCACAGGCCCCAGCCTCACTAAAACCACTAGGAGGCAAGCTGCCTGTGGCCATAACAAACTAAATGAATTTAGGGCCTTCACAAATACAAAACTTAACCAACATCTCTCCACTACCAGCACAACAAATATGCTTTAACAGTCCAATCTGATGCCTGTAATTCTGGGACCTTTGATCAGGTGCATTGAGGGCTCTCAGGGTAACCATGCAGGTGAAACTAAGCAACTGCTGGGCAGCTGAAAGAAAGAACACACACAAGTAAAGGACAGAAGTTCCCCAGTCATCAGGGAGAGAGTATTTCTCACAAGATAACCACTGAATTTTGAATATCTTAGGCCAGACCCTCAAGGATTCCTACAACATTTTCCAAAGAAAAACTTGGGTGCTTTCACAAATCTGCTGGATATCAAAACCAATGAGTTCGGAGTCAGTGCTTCTGGGAGAAAAAAAACTTCCCCATCTTCCCCTTGATGTATCATTTCCTCAGACTCTTCTTTTTCTTACTGTTCCCTCCTTTAACTTTCCCTTTGAGATGGTCTGAGCAAAACTAATGTGATAAGACAATGTGCTCAACTTGTACTTAGCTTTGAAGACTTCTGATTCTATTTCAGACCTGAAAAAGGACTCACATGCCCAAAAACTCATCTAATTTTGCCAGTGGTACAAGCTGGTCTAATAAAAGATACTGTTTTCAGCAAGAAAATCTATCTTGATTATGTCTTTAGGCTGTCATAACAACAGCATCACCACCATTATTTTTCATGTGATACAGTCAATCAGTAGATATTTTCTGTCTTTCCATAAGTGATCCATAAAGCTAAAATAAACCAGGCACTGGGGTTTTTTTTAGATTGATGGCTCAGAGAAAGGAGAGAGCACTACAAATAGTAGTTCAACCAGCAGAGCCACAGAATGTGTGTGGGGAAGGAAGGGGCAGAGGCAAGGGAACTTGTGGTTTCAGAAGACATATAAAAAACACCTGAATTAAAAAACTAAATTCAGAACCACAGTATGGGGATAACAGACAGATATGTTCAACCAATGACATCTAAAGTTCAAATAAACACATGAATGAATATTATTTGTGTGAAACTTATAATGTTGAATTAAACTGACTGTTACTCTTAATCAAACACTGAGGTTGAATACTTCTGGTTCCAGATTTCTTTTTATTTCTTTTCAAGACTCACATCTATTAGGAGTGTCGTTTTAAAAAAGAAACAGAAGAGAAAAAAAAAAAAACAGATGTAACAAGAGAAGGAGATAATTTGCCAAACAAATATGGGGGTGAATACAACCATAGAGAGAAAAAGGATATAAGCAAAATAAGGAGTCAGGAGTGTTTGAATAAGCACACTGAGGAAAAGGAAAATGGAGAAAATAAAAGAGATGCAAATATTTTATTAGATGTTCAAAAAGGCAAAAAAATGGTGACTCTTAAAAACATGATGTAGATCAAAAGAACTTGTGAAGAGACAGAGGGGAATGATACACAGCTTGATTAGCAAGAGAGGAAGATGATTCCTGTGGTAGCATTGTAACCTCCATAAAAGACCATACAGCAAAAAGAAACAGAACCAATAGCTTTACTAATTATGCATCACCTGAAATTCAAGAAAGCCAATTTTTTTCCACTGTTTTCACATGATTTCTGTTATAAAATGTTAAAATTTACTGTCAAACTACAGCATTTATTATAAAACTCAGCTTCTAAATGTGATAACTGCTTCATATATTCAGATTAGTTTACTTTATTAAGTGCCTGATCTGCTAAATGTAAAACAAACATTGTCACATCAATCTTTTTCATTGACTACTGTACTGCTTTCAGGGAGTAACAGCAACCTGTTTCCAAGTATGTATTTCCTTGAAAAAGATGTCTATTTAAAGAAATGAGTGGGGTGATTTTCACATGTATTTTAAGACTTCCAGCTTGGATCCATCAGAGTTTTAGTCATACAATCATTCTTCAGCCTTCTCCAGGGACAGTCATAACAACCAGACATCTGAATTTCAGCATAAGAATTTATCTCTACTGAGCATCATCTTCTACCCAGGTGCAATTATACTCAATTGTCAATGTTAAAAAACGTGGATAAGTCAAGAATGCCTGTTATATCACCACCATTATTTTTCATGTGACACAGTCAATCAGTAGATATTTTCTGTCTCAGTAGATACCTTCTGTCTCCACTCCATTAAGACATGGAACTCTAAACAAAAGCTCTGAGATGTGAATTACCTATTGTATCTAATTTCTGCTCTTCCTTAGGGTATTTGAGACATAAGTCCTGAGCTCTCCAACACCATGTGAGCAGCAGAAAGGGTGTTTTGAAAAGGACTCTGAGCTGGGCAGTGAGAACATAGTACAGTAACAAAATTTTCTGCATTAGTTTTCCTCTGCAAGATAATGCTCCTCAGCTATCCTGTTGTGGTTTCCTTTCACTGTTTCAGGTACAGTGACCTTTTCCTTTGATCTTGCTCCTTCTCACATATTACTTTGAACTATGAGGAGCTTACTTTCTTTTCTCATTCATATTTCAAAATACCAATCATGCTTGCTAACTCTCTTGCATCCCCTTTACTTTTTAAAAGTTTGCATTTTTCCTGTTAAAAAAAAACAACAAAACAAGAAACACAACATAAAACCATACAAAATACCTCAACCTTAATGTCATAAGTCCAATTATCCTAGGGCTTGGATAATCATCAGGAGAGGTCCTGCTGAAATGTACAGAACTGAGCTAACCACACCAGTAGGTTAATACAAACTACTCAGTTTTTTTTCTCAAGAGGCTCAACAATTGCTAAAGATACAGGCATGTTGCAGAAAAACATCTAATTTCCTAAAATAATGCTGTTATTTCTTGCACTCTGGTCTTCCCCTACTAAAAGTCCAATTATGTGACTATTTTCCAAAAGAATTCCTGTTGGGTTTTCTGGTCATGCTTTTAATTTTCTGTTCATGTAATCATAATAATGAATTACTTGGGCAGCAGCTTTCCTTCTCAAGAATGAGGTGTCAACTGAGTTCATTTGTAATCTGAAATATGTGCACCTAGCAACCAAGCTTAAAAAATGCTGTATTTGAATTCCAAATGGTGCATTCATTACTCCCAGATTTCAACAATCATATCAGCTTATATAGAAGTGGAAAGTCTGATTGTATGATGTCAATTTAAAACAACACTATTTTGGTAAATTTTGTATTCAAATTCAGACAATTTTTTTATAAACTTTTCACTTTAAGTACTCTCAAAAAAAAAAAGAGAAAAGAAAAAAGCAACAACAAAACAAGATTTTGCTTTTTAGTATCTCTGTTAATGCTGAATATCTACATATTGGACAGTCTTGTAATTTAATATTTATAGATGTAATTTAATATTTATAGAAATTAAAGTAAAATTTAATAGTTCTGCCAATAGAGTAAAGTTTGTAGTATGTAGCATTTCTTTTTATAATCATTTACATCCTTAAACTGTGATAAATGACCAAAATAATTCCGGTCAGGCAACAGGGTAAAATTGTTTACTAGCTAAAATTCATTTTATGTTTGAGTTCTTTCTTGATTGACACACATCAAAGCAAGTAATGTACAAGACAATTTCTCCTTGCTCATTGAATTGCTCGTTTGTAGTAAGACTACTGTGCTTAAGTAAGACTGCCAAGCTACAATAGTGAATTCCCTGTTTTTAGAAAGAAAAAAAACAGATGTAGGTTTTTTGCAAGTAGTGTCTGTTCAAACAGTAATAATGTGGCCTCTGATGAAAAGACCATTATAATAAGTCTGTGATTTGCAGTGGAAACCTACTACAAATACAAGAGAGGAAAAAAAATAAGTAGCCTGCAGTGGAACATGTCCTTGCTCTCAAAATTCATCACTTTCTGTTCTAAACTGAATTATTAGTAATACTTGCAGAAGGGACTTCTAAGTTACAGCTTTCCTACCTTCATTTTGATGAATTTGTTGGCATGAACAGGAGTCTTACATAAAAATAAGGTTTGTGGACTAAAATTGGAAAACATTTGCACCACCAGCATATTTAGGTATTAGCATATGCACAGTTGTCATCCCATTCCTGTTTCCAACCATGAGCAAACCTTGCAACAATGCTTTCACCAATTAGACTATATTTCTTATTTGAAATATAATTTGGTCTGTTGATGGGTGCAGACAGTTCACCATTATGGGGTTCCTAACTGGCTGGGACTTTTTCACTAGATCAGTGTTGTACTTCTGCTAATAAAGTCCTCTGGCAAGGGTGGTATTCACATTCTCTGAACAGAGAGAGACATAATTCTCTCTCTCAGGATTTTTCCTAGGGAAGGCAGTGAGAAGCAGAGAGAGAAGAAGAGAAAACAATTCTTATCTATATTCACTGCTCCTGTTGTTTTGCACATGTGGAATGTGTTATGGAGATTGTTTACCCAAAGTGATTGTTAATTGGACACCAGTGAAGGTTGTTTTGGTTCCTTGGCCAATTGGGTCAAAACTGTGTCCTGGCTGTCTGCAGACAGTCACAGGCTTTTCTTTAGTATCTTTATAGTATGTAATTTAGTATAGTATTAGTGTAATATAATATAGCTTAATAAAGCAATTGTTCAGTATTCTGAATCATGGAGTCAGAGCACATTATTCCCCGGCTGGGGGATTGCCCTGCTTCTACAATAGGAAAGCAGGGCTTAGACACAGTCATTTATTCAAGTGTTCTGCTTTCAGACCAGAGCAGAATTAAAATCTTGCCACACACACTACAAACACAGCAAACATGTACCTGCCTATCTGGAGACAGCATTTTATTTTTCTACAGTGACAGGAAATGCTTTAAGCAATATTCATGTTTGGGGCTTTTCCCCCTATGTTTGGCAAAGCATTAAAACTGCGAATTGCTAGAATAATATTTTAAGTATAATAGAAAAAAAGTAGGAATATAGGAACATAGTCAAATAATGTTGTAATTTCAATAAGGACATCTTGTAGAAGAATAATAAAAAGTAAGACTCATGACGCCAATAAAGCTGGTAAGATGGAAAATCCTTGCAAAAATGTAGTTGCTCAGACTAGCAAATCTGATATGGACTTAGTTTTTATAACACTGCTCTATTTTACACAAATAAATGAAGTTCTGGCAATATTATTCACCTAGACAAGGGTGACTTTCAACCTCCAGCCCATGCTTTGTGTCATGTATACTTATCATCTGACTGAATAAACAGTTTAAGTTATATATTAGTGGTAGTAGGTTTTGGTATGAAGCTATAATTTACCACTAAAATGAGCTTGAATGTAACTTTTTCCCCATTGATCTCTGCTCCAATTTGATAGCTCTTTTTAGCAGATGGCATTTTTAGAAAACAACCAGATTCCAACTGTTTCTACCAAAAAGAAGGTCTGGATTCAAGGGGAAAAAAAAGGTTTGGCTAAATGCCAGTTACTACCAATTCCAGATCTGGTAATTTAAGCTGAACTCTGTTGACTTGGATGAAACAGCAAATTGATTCACAGGCAAGAAAGAATTCTCACAAATCCCTGCTCCCCAGCTGGCTGTTAGCTACTAAAATAGGGTCAGTGGTTTGGTGAATGGTTCTCCAGAGCAGGGAAAGGGACGTAAAATGAGAAAGAATTATATATTTTTTTAGCAAAAGACTTAGAAAAAAACCTCCTGAATTTAACATACAGAGGAATAATGGCTGGAGCAAAGTATGCCAGAGTTTATTTGTAAATTACATTAGACAATAATAATGTGAACCTAGATGTAATAACAGTGTCTACACACTGAAAACACAGGTGTGCTGATTGACAACAGGAAACTGAAGGATTTAACAGTGTAATAAAAAGTACACAAAATACAGATGAGGATGTATGTTCTGCAGTAACAACTCCACTGCAAGTCAGATGCTTCAATATGTACCAGAAACTTTGGAAATTAACAAAGTGTCCTCTGCATAAAAATTACCTATTCATTTTGTAATAAGTGTTCTGTGCTTATTTTGCCAAAGAAATTAATTGAGCATTTAATCAAGTATGTGAAGTGTTAAAATGCTATATTTAGAAAGAACAATCTTTTTGTTTGCCAAACTGGCAATTTGAGCAGCAAGTATTACTGGTTTTCTCTTTCTGGACTAAACACTACCTTACTTACAAGGTGAACGAGTGGTACTTGTGGACCCGTCAGTTGAACAGCCCTGTGATCATAAGATCAGAGATTTTCCCATTATTTCAGCCACATTAGTAACAGCTCAGCTAATTAGCAATTTTAAAAGGCTCAACTCACTAACAAATTAAAAGAAGTATCTGTATACAAAGAGGGATTGTTCGATTTGGCTCCAGTCTTGATAGTAATAAATAAAAGCATCTATTGTGTGAAAGCAGGGAAATGTCTCATCTGTAGTGATAGGGATTCATTTTGGATGACACAGTCACATTTTCTATTTTCTCAGTGTTTTGTGGGGTATGTTTTGGTTTCTGCTTATTGAGAGTGAAATTTAAGGTCAGAGGCTAAATGATGTAAAAATGCCTTCCAATCATTTGATGTGACAAGGCAGCTGAGCTGTTCAGGATGTGTCCCGAACGCCACAAATATGAGGCAATGTTTAAGGGCGCACTGTTGGTGGATTTACCGCTTCTTCTTGCAGATAATTTTTCAAAAGTAAAGTTAACAAGGACATATTTGAAAATATTGCCATACCCCTCTAAAAGTGGAAATGCTTTTATTCTAAAACAAAGAGAGTGCAATATAAAAAGTGATTCTAGAGGCATTGGCTGAATGCCCTGTTGCCCCAGGCACTGTGATGTCTTTTATGGATTCTATGAAACATTTCAGTTTGCCTTGGATTAGGACACTGGCAGTACAGAGCATGTGATCCCAGCCTCAGCAAAGCATTCTTTCTCTTTGGGATACAGCTATGGAGTGATTTTTCCTAGGAGATTAGATGAATTTAGCCCGGGCATCTGCAATACTTTTTTCTTTCACATAATGGAAAGCTTTTAATCAGAAATGCGACACAAGCTAGTTACAGGAGCCCTCTTGGTTTTCTCAAAGCAAAAGCAAAGACATCAAACAAAATAAAAACTCCAATGACCTTAAACTAGTACCCTAAATATGCAGCAGAGACCTCTTATTACTGGGAGAAAACAAGGAACCACGTGTTCCAAGAAGAGGTTGTTACTGCAAGTTTAAAAAGTATTCTAAAGCAAGCTACTTGCTTAACATAACATTATCCTTGTATCACAACTGAACAAAAAAGTTTAAATTACTTCATAATTGCTAGTCTGAACATATCAGGAGTCTATGAACACAGTGCTCTGACTTCCAGGGGGGCTGGTATTAGGCACTAGGGAAAGAATAGATGGCCAAAGCCACAGGGCTTTACTCTGTGACTATGGAGTCAAGAGATTTTCTAAGTGAATGCCATGACAGGATGCCTAGACTACAACTCAGCAATTTCTGAGAGGAAGATTATGAAAATACATTGCTTTTAATATGTTAAAAGCTCTGGTGATCTTTCATGCAGAAAGCGCTCTCATGATCTGTCATCTTCTGAGATGAAGCCTTTCTGTCACTGTTTCATACTGAGCACAGTAGCCCACTGCTGCCACAAGTAACATCAGACCAAAAAAGCTAAAATTTTGTCTGGTGGATCTCCAAGGATTGATTTCAAACTGCCCAGAAAGAGTCCTGTATGTTTCGATTGTTGTTGAGATTATATACAGTTACATATATTCTGCTAAGATAATTTCTTATAGCAATGGAGTTTTGTTGTTCTCAGCTGAAGCATTTCTAAACAATATGTTAGATAAATCACAACAAATAAAAACAAATAAAGGAAAGGTATTAGCATGAAGAAAAGTCCTGTAAGAAAAGTAAGTTTAATACAAGCAACCTGAACACTGATGTTCATATGCTGGTGGTCTGAGGCATGAAGTATTGGAGAAAGGGTTTGGAGAAACTGAAATGGTTTTAAAGCAAGAGAAGAAGGAAATTATTTCTGACATTTAAAATAGAAACAGTATCATAAATATCTTCAAGTATTTAACCCAAATAAAAAAAGCTGAAGCTAAGTGAATTTTTTTAAATAGAGAACATAATTGAAGAGTGAAAAAACATTAGTGCATATCAGAAAAAGCAAAATTATATAATAATCATATAATAACCATGGAATCAAGAAACTAAAGGCAACCAGAAAAAATCTGGTTTTCATACTAAAAATTATCAAGAGAAGTAATTTTAATTGTAACTAGTGACCCATACTCAGGGAAAAAAAATCACAAAAACTAAATTCTAAACATATAAAGCTTTGCTTTTCTCCTTCCATTGTCTCTAGTTTATTTTATACCAGCTTTACAATGTAGAATTTACAAACATGAGCACATCAAGGACCCAAAAGGACAAGTGCAAATAAAGAGACTCTACACTATTTACATCACATTTTGCTAAAAATCCTTTGCTAATTTATCAATGCCTTTGCATGCCAGAAGAGCTGTATAGGTCAACACTAAATAGGAAAGATTATGCTTTTCCCAAAGCCATCTGATACAGCTGTGGAAAGCAAACCTGGCTGGCTCCAGCTGATGCAGGCTGCACACCTAGCTGGGCTCTGCAGGCAGCAGCTAGAAATCATTCCTAATTCCACTTCCAGGAGGGTTACTAGAATCTCATACCTTCCTTACCCTGCCAGATCAGTGTAAAATGAACAAACCTAAATTCTGTCCTAGAGTCCCTGGAGTTTCCAAAAATTAAAACAGTATCTTCACTTTCATCTGAATATGTGACAGCAAAATTGAAATGCATATATAACACATCGTTTTCCAAAGATGAGGTCCCCAATACTGATCACCCCAGTGCATCAGGGCTAAGTATTCAGATCCCACATTGCCAAGTAGTTTGGCTGAATGCTACTGAAACACTAAATGCTTGCAATTGTTTTCTGTAATATGCAAGGGCCAGTTGGCTGGCATGTAGAACAGTTAAGCCTTTATTGCTGCTAGACTTAACATTTTCAGCAAGGTTGAATAAAGCTATTATCAGTGAGACTTCCATCTGTTGTTTCAGGAATATAGCATGGGGCTTTTTAAGCAAATGCAGAGACCTATGCGCATTACTGAGGCTGAGCCCAAAACAAAGGTACCAGAAACACTAAGACACTTAAGAACAGGCAAAATTAAGGGTTCTTGTCTGCTTCTGAACCAATTGTTCACAGCAACTTGTTTACAAAGATTTTCATGTAATCCCAGCTAGGAGGTAGATGACTTTATTTCCATCAGGCATTTATCAAAAAAAAATTCCTTGAAGATGCAAATCAGTACATCTGGTCACCAGGAAAGTATATTTGACTACTGAGATAAATACTTCAGGGGGGAAATAATAGCATCTATTTTTACCTGGTACTGAACACTGCTTATTTATTTAAAATATAATTATAAATATGCCTTTATATTGTAGTATTCCCAATGATTACAATCCAGATTACAGTATAAGAGCACTGCATGCTCTAGAAATAAAGCAAAAAAACATTACTTTTCCTTCAGATTCTGTAGAATTTAGTACCGAAGTGACAAAATATAAAGAACAGAGTGATGAAGATCATCCTATAAGTAGAAAAATAGAAATATTTGTTATAAATACTTTAAAGTGTTATTATTAAATAGCCCTTAGATTTTATTTCCCTACTTTTCTCCCTAAAGTAATTGCTATTGTTTTCCTTCAGACATTGCTAAGGTGAAGCAAGTCTTACTGTTGAGTTCAGGTAATGCACCACGGTTCATTTGGATGGTTTGGATTTTCTTATCTGATTGCATCATTACTGTGTTACTCATGCAGATTTAATGAAAAAATCAGATCGCTTGTTCAGGGTGGTTACTTATACCTCTTTCACTTCTTCCACAGCTGAAGACTCCCTAACTCCATAAAAAGTACACATTTCAGCTGTGAAATGTGTAGGAGGTGGCCAAATGTTTTACTTTGTTTTACAGCTTGCTGGAAAAAAAAAGATTTGCAGTGGTGAAGCTGCTAATTTTGTCAGACAGAAATGCTCTTCGAGGAATTAATGTCTTTATATAATACTGATCTTAAAGTATCTAAAGAGCAGTTTCTTTAAAGATTTCTTTTTGGAATTCATCCCAGCTATTACAGGTGGTCTGTGACATGATCAGTTGTCTGTATCAGAATCAGGTGAGCTTAGCAAATATTTCCTACTATTCTTTTATATCAAGGAGTTTGGCTCAATGATCCTGATGGGTTCCTTCCAACTCAGTATATTCTATCCTTTTGTCTTCATCATATGGGCTCTATAGCTTAAAAGCATTTGCCGCTCCTCACCTTTGGTACTAAATGCCCTTTGGTATAAAAAACATTATTGGGTCAGGTAATTGGCTTGATTTTTAACAGCTGTTTTAAAACATGAAGACTTTACAATTTTAAGATAAAATTTTATAAAATTAAATTATTTA
Organism: Agelaius phoeniceus; assembly: GCF_051311805.1. Classification (NCBI taxonomy): domain Eukaryota; kingdom Metazoa; phylum Chordata; class Aves; order Passeriformes; family Icteridae; genus Agelaius; species Agelaius phoeniceus. The sequence goes on along the minus strand of NC_135265.1, from coordinate 135,146,318 downwards.
AAAAACATATATCACACCACATCAGATGTACTCATTACTTAAACACAAACATACACACACATCCTCTTTTAGAAATTTTATGGAAAATTTTACTCTATAAATCTAAGAAGGGAAACTGACAATATTTGGATCCAAATTTTGATATTTCCTAAGGAGCAAAACCACATAAAAAAAATTATGGCACTTAGCATTTCACACCAAGAGGTGTGTTTTTATTCTCAAAATGTGTCCTTGAAATTGCATTTCAGTCTGCATTTTCTCTAACATAAAGAGGAACAAGTGCATTGGAATCCATCACATCTTATGCAAAATGCTGCTAAATTTGCAGCTATGAGAGAGGAATAATCACACATTCAGGCAAATGATCCTTTAGCCCATGTACAAGGAAATCAGAGAGAGAGAAAAAAAAATTCTGGAATAATCCATTTACTCTCAGACAGGAAAACATATAGTAAGTTCTTATTTATTTATGTGCCTCAAATTGGGCCTTAAAAATGCCCATCTAGTGCAATATCTACTTTCTTTAGAAAAACAATCTATGAGTACAGTTATTACTGGCAAATGCTTCCAAAAATTTTGCCAAGTAACCAGGCAAGACAAACACCATTCTATCCTCAAGATCATGTAAACCAAATGCAAGCTGCACACCATTCCTGTGGTCTGCAAAAACAAGACAATGCAAAACAAAAGACTGCTGGGTTATAAAAGAATGAGAAAAATTATGGCTAGGCAGGCATACAAGAGGCTTGAAAATATATTTGGCACAGTGGTACAGAGCAAAAAATCCTGTTTGTTGTTTCTAGAGCTTTCTGCAATAATTGTCAATGGGCTGGTTTGCTTTTTTGGGCTGGATTTTGTTACTCTTTTAGGACACCAATGTGTAGTTAAAGCACATATAGAGGCACATGCATGGTAACACCCTTTTGGTTCCCTCTCCTGTAACCTGCAGTCTCTGCTTTCCACCTACTTACTTCGTTCCAGACTGGTCATACGTTATTTCACTCCTTAAGTTCCAAGGTCTGTGCAGTCTTATGCCTTTTAAAGACAGGAAGCAGTTAATAGATGTGACAATTAAAACAGTGTGACTTAAAATAATGAGGCACGTTCATATGAACTGCAAAGTGTGGTTGAAGTGTTGTTGCTATGGAGGTGCAGCTATAACCAAGCTGTCAGTGGGTACTGGGCTCCTAGAATACAGAAATCTAGCACTCAAAGACAGAATTTTTTTTTATGGCTGTTCTTTTGTTTCCTTTGGTGCCTAATGGAAGGAAAGGCAGAAAGTTTGAAAGAAGCATATGGTGGGTGTTGGATACTGTGAGAAGGGACTTCCCTTAATTTTCAGCAACTGCATCTCTCATTCTGTGACGAAGCTGCAAATCACTGGCAATAGAGGAAAAAAACCCAAACATTTGTCACTTTTAAGTATTATAGGTCAACATTAGGAAATTAGGGTATTAGAAACAAACAGAGACTAGCATTTTGATCATCGTGCAGCAGAATCATAAAAGTACTGACGGTCTTAACTACACTAAAGTGACATTGACTGCTACATAAAGTTTAGTGAAATTCCAATTCAGCATTAACTGTCATTTTCACTAAAAGGTTTTCATCATCTCCTATTTTGTGGGTTTCTTTTCATTCCCACTAACTGAATTTGGTTTACTGCACAAGTTGAAAGGCCTAATCAGAAACAAGGATCCAGGACAGCAGTGCCCACCCAAACACACATCGCTCTCCCAAGAACAGAGTCAGAAATAAAATATTACAAATAGACCTTGCAGATAATAGAAAAAGCAGGAAAGAAAAAAACAACTGTTACTCTATGACCCAGTAAGTAATTGCATTGTCCAGTTCAGTAAATGAAAGCCTTTTTTCCCTTTTTAATTAAATATCTTAAAGAGCTATTTTTGAATGCTCCATCTCTCACTACTTGATATCTTCTCTCCCATAATCTCCTTCACTCCCCACTTGGGCAGTACAATCCATTTGTGAATTAAAGAAATGTGTAAAGTAGAAAAAGCAATAGGCTATTTATGACAGCTGGATTTTGAATAGATAAAAGGAGGGAGGAATGCAGAAGTCACAACAAAAACCCTTCAGTAGGCTGGAGCACAATAAATTCAACCTACAGTAACTAAATAATTTCAGCTCTTTCATGCCCTGAGGTTTTGTCCTTGTTTTGAAAACTATTGTTATCATTCTTTATAATATTCTTCAAATCCCTTGGGCCTTTGTATATGCCAGCCTTGACCAGTTTGCTTGGCACACAATCTTCTCCTCACACTTTTCAAACAACCATGCGAGCACACAGAGCTTCCCCATGGATTTGGCACTATCCCCAAGAGATGCAACCTGACTTTCATAACAGGTAGCTTGGGCAATGGCTGCGAGCAATCTGCGTTTCAAAACAGAACTGAGAAACATGAAATAAACATGAATCCAAATGCAGTTTTGAGTCTTTTAGAAGTATGTTACCCTTTTCCAACATCTCCTGTGACATCTCAGTTCCCTACAAAGTGTGCCCCACTGGCTGAGAAGGCAGCACAACACATCCACTGGACACTGTCAGGAACAAGCTGAGCACTCTCACGTTTACAAAAAAAATGCTGTTAGTAACACAGCACTATATTGAAAAGAAAGCAAAGTAACACAATACAGATAGGCCCACTTCTTTATGAAATTATAACTCAGACTTACAAAAATATGGATTTAAAATTAATTTATAGTTAAGGAGTTACTTTTTACGAGGTTTTTGCATAATCAGAAATATGATTGAGACACATTTTGCAGGTTTTTGGGGGACAGAGGATTAGATGTAGCCTATATAATAATTTATCTCTGGGAGATGTACTTTGGCAAAATAACAAGCACAAAGAAATATCTGGCAGAAATTGGGAGGGGGAAAATCTATTCTTCTAAAAAAGTAATTTTTATAAATATGAAAACTCTGAGTTAATAGGAAGTCTTTCCTAATTAAAAATTGCAAATTGCTTCCCTAGAAATGAATGTGCTTCTTGATAGTTACAGGTGATATCAAGTAGAATTATTAGTTTCTAGCATCAATATCATCATGATTTTTCATGGGATTATTTACAGAATAAAACATTAGGGCACTGCTCAGGAACTGGCTTGGCATTGGAGAGCAGATGGTGAACTTTTGTATATTCTTTTATAGTTGTTGTTGTTATTTTCCTTTCCTTTTCTGTTCTATGAAAGTGTACTTATCTCAGCCTGTGAGTTTTACCTTTTTGCTGATTATCTGCCCCATTCCACTGGGGGCAGTGAGCAAGTGGTTATGTGGTGTTTTAGCTTCCAAACCCAGTTAAACCAATGGCAGAATTCTTTGTCTCTTCTTTAATCACAGAATACTACATAGACACCTTTTGGGATGTTGAGGAAAATTGCATCCTGAGGTGCAAAAGGCCCATAACACTGTCCTGTCAAACATCTATAAGATAATTAGAATAAGATAATAACTTCTAGTAAGATAATTATTTGACACAGAAATTGTTGAATCCTTATTCTCAAGCAAGTATTATTTCATTAGCACTTAGTAACATCTGAAAAGGACCACTGAAAATAACTTTATTCATAGGTGATGAAAATATCCCAGGAACCTTACAGACCTGCTCCTTTAAGATAGTTTTATCATCATCTTTTCTTGGTCCCTCTTGACAAATATCTTGACTTTCTGCCAGGATCTGTTACAACTGCAACAGAAATTCTTCACCGAGATTCCCCCATTTTTACAATTTTTTTCTTTTTTATTTTTAACTTGGCCAGGCAGAAAGTTGTTTTGCATCTAGGCTGTCAAGTTGCCATCTTGCTTAACAGTATTGAGAGCAAATAAACTCAACCCTTCCTAATCTCTCCTGGCCTTTTTTCAGCACCTCGTGCTTCAGGCTGAGTGCCACAGGCTTGTGGCAAACTTTCTATTTGCTCATGTCAGAAAATGTTTCACTACTCTGTCACTTGCTGGGCCTTGCAGTTCACACATCTTTTGGAGTCATCTGGTGTCACAGGGAGCAAGTTTGCCCTTGATGAGACATCTGTCCTGGGTAAACTCCAGAACTGAGATACTGCATTATTCATTCAGACAGAGTTGATAATAACCCTGTAGTGACATTTGAAGCCTTGCAGGTTTATTTTCTACTTTTTTTTGTACTTCAATCTCATATTGCAGTGGGTGGGACCTGGGAATCTTACCAGAATGTTGCAGTCACTTTCCTTGTTTCCCATGCTCTATTACAACCTGCAGGTTGCATTCAGCACAGTTGGTGTCATTCTTCAGCTACTCACTGACCATGTCACTTCTACAGAAGAGGATGAAGTCCTTTTTTCCCATACTGTGTATCCTGATTTGAGGCAACAGCCTCCTCTTTGGATGCTCCCACCACAGGCAGGATTTTTAAGAATTCTGTAGCATCAAGTACTAAACATATTTAGTTCCCAGTCAGTTGATCAGGAGAAGCTACAAGTTTTGTTAAAAATACCCCTGTGCTTAACAAAGAGCTGTTTAATGCATTTTCCAACATCAATAGTTGTGATAATGACTTCCTGAATACTTGGGGGAAAATATTTTCAAATTAAATTGATTTTGAAAAAAGAATATTCTTGAACAAATGTACAATTTTATTACGTAAATTAGTATAGTGAGTGTTAGCAAAAGAAAGGAGATTTAAATTAGCTAATTGGCTAGCATGATTTAAAATGTAAAGATTGGAATGAAGCTAACAGCCAATAGCTACCTGAATCTCTTTACAAAAATGAACTCAAAAGGCAAAACAGATCCCTTTAAAATGTGAGGAAATGTTTGCTGTGGCTTGATATATTTTACTCTCTTCCCACTTGTTCCAACCTTAGTGAAAAGACCTAATACAAAGGTACATCTAAAAAAAATGCATTTTATTCTGAGACATGGAATTTAAATGAATCCCAACCACAAAACTAAGACATTTGAAAAATCCAAGTTAACATGTAGAATTTAAAGGGAACAGAAAATTTTACTTCTGGGAGAAACATAATTCATTGAAAATCAGGACATCCATGTAGAACATAATTTTCAGGGAGGCCTCACTAGTACTTTTTCCAAACTACCTCTTTATCTCAGAAACATAAGGTCCAATATAATCTTTTAATTTTAAATGTGAAAGCATGCTGGGGGAAGACATGTCCTGATCTTAGACATGGACACAGATGTGTTTGCTTTCCTTCTCAAGTGCATATACATAAAGATAGCACAAACTAATAATAGGACCAGTATAGCTGAGGTTCTGTGTTATATTCTAGATAGCCAGATTTGTTTATGGGAGGAAATAAGGGTGGTACTTAAAGCCAAATACATCGATTTTGAAGTCAATGTCATCTGATGCTGCCACCAAGTAACTGGTGAAATCCCAAAAGCTTTTGCTTGGTTACAGCTAGTTTCCTTGAAATGTGAGGTCCTGAAGACATGGAGTTCTGTATCTGGGAGGAGGTTGTCCTGACTATGAGCAAACTTTTATGTGGAATAAAAAAATACTATTTTTTTCAAGTTTTGCGGTAGTTTTCTGCAACTCAATGAAAAGCAGAACACAACTTTAATAAAACAGTATGACTATTCAAATAGTATGAGTTATATGGTCAACAAACAAATCATTCACATAGTTTCCTGGATTAAAGGCAGTATTTTTTGAGGACAGAGCAAGCTAAATGCAGCTTTATGTTGTTAATTCTGGTCTCAAGACATATTAGACCTGGTGCTGCACTTGAAGAACAATGTGTTTAACTGAATAGGTTTCATCCTTTCAAAATACAGATTTTATATCACTATTCTGTATTTCCTCTGTGGTACAGCTCAGTTCCTGTGTTCTTTTACCTTAAGCTTTCACAGAGCTCATATCTAATAAAGTCATCCTTTGTACTGGAACCAGACATAATGACTATTAAATAGTAAATATTCAATTTAATAGTCAATAATGACTATTAAACAGTAAATATTCTCTGGCTACAGTCATGACAGTGTTGAATGAACAACCTCGAGGTGACCTGGGACTGTCAGCTGCCAACAGCTACTTCAGACACAGCAAGTCCACAGCTTTGTAGGATATTGGTATTGTGGATTTACAGAACAGATTCACACTGAAGAAATATCTAATTGTCACATTTAACTCTGTGCAGAAGGCTGTAATTGTTTAATTAACAGTCATAGATTTATTGTCATTCACTCTCATTGTTTGGTAGACTTTGAGAGAGAAAAGCAGTGTAAGACATTTTGGTGTCTCAGACAGCAGACTGACTACATGAGCAGGAGCAGAGGCTTGGAAAGCTGAGACTGTTTAACCTGTGGAAGAGAAAGGCTGGAGGGATCCTTAATCCATAAATGGGAGGGAAGAATAGAGATCTAATCAGAAAATGGGAGGGAACTCAGTGGTTCCCTGGGAAAGGATGCGAGTCAATGGGCACAAACTAAAAGACAAGAAAATCCACGTGAACATAAGGAAACACGTTTTCATTCTCACAGTGGTCAAACACCTCAGCAGGTTGCTCAGGGAGGTCATGAATTTTCCATCCTTGGAGATACTCAAAACTCATCTGGCCTTGGTTTTGGGCAGCTAGCCCTGCCTGGGCAGGGGCTTGGCCTGGATGACCTCCTGAGCTCCTGCCAACCCCAGTCACTGAGACGGGTGTGACTAGGGAAGGAATGCTTTCTCCCCAGATACGCACTCCTGCAAAATATTTATGGTAAGACACATTCGAAGCTATTAACTGATCATATATGAAGCATTGTCCCGAATAGGGGGCTGTCAGTCATAAGGTGCGTCGTAATTTTTTTAATTGTTTGATTTCTGTCAACTTCTTCATGCGCGTCTCTCTCGAAACCCGATGGGGAAGAGCAGGACGCTGCGGGCCGGGATCCTCCCTGAGGTGTGAGTCCCCTCAGGAACGGCAGCCCCCTCACGGGGCCGCGGGGCTGCCTCGCACCGCTGCGCCGCCTTCCGCCGACCCTGCGCCCGTGCCGGGCCGGGGCTGCCCGTGCCGGGCGGGGGTTCCCCGTGACGGGCCGGGGCTGCCCGAGCCGGGCCGGGGCTGCCCGAACCGGGCTGGGGCTGCCCGAGCCGGGCCGGGGCTTCCCGAGCCGGGCTGGGGCTCCCCGCCCTCCCCGGGGGAGGCGGCGCAGCCCGCATCCCCCTGCCGGAGCGGGCCCGCGGGGCCGCGGCAGCGGCGGCAGGGGGAAGCGGCACTCTCCTCCCCGCTCCCCTCCCCTCCCCTCCGCTCCTCTCGTCCTTTCTGCTCACCCCGCTCGTCCCTCCTCCTTGCCGGTGCTGGCGGCGGCTCCTCCTCCCGCGTGTGACCCGGTGCCGCATGTGAGCGGGGAGGAGGAGGAGGGACCGCGCGGCGCGGGTCCCTCTGTGGCGGCGGCAGGAGGCGGAGCGGGAGCCGGCGTGCGGTGTCCCCCCGCAGCGTCATCGCTGGGCCCCGCCGGCGCTCCCCATGCCCGTGTGGTGCTGCCGCTGCTCCCTGGCCGGTCACTTCAGGTGAGGCGGCGGCGGGGGGCGGTGGGGCGGCGCGGAGCCGGGCCGCGGGGCGGCGGGCGGCGGCGGCGCGGGCAGGACGGGGACACCGGCGGGGCTGCGGCCTCCGCGGGGCTGCGGCTGCGAGCGCGGCTCTGCCGGCCCCGCACGGCCCCGCCGAGGAAGGGATGGCGACGGCGGGGCCCGGGCGGGCGCGCCGTGACCTTGGGCAGCGCCGAGGCGCAGCCGGGCCGGGGGCAGCCCGCGGCCGCTGATGCTCGGTGTCGCTCCGGGGCTCGCAGCGCTGCAACGCCCGGGATGCCGGCCCCCAGGGGCTCCGCTCCGCCCGCGTACCTGAACGAAATCCAACAGTCTGGCAGTGGTGAATTCTCTTCTGGAAGGGTCAGGTTGAGACCAAATTCAGATTCCTTTTATATAACGAGTTTTCTGTTAACCGCCCACCACAGTCCGTTTCTTTATTTCTTTTTTCTTTTTTTTTTCCTGAAAGTACGCAGTATATTCTAGCATCTTTCAAAACAGCTACCTGGAAAAGGTGCCGTTTATTTTAATAACCTGCAACAAATTACGAGTTGTTATCAAATTATTATTATTAGCTTTTTCAAATGGGAGAAAAACTGTTATGTGTATGTTGTGTTTTTTCTCTTAATGGGTTAAAAAAAAAAAAAAGCAAAACCGTGAAGGCACATTTTTACATATGTTTAGAATCTGAGTGACAGAATGTAATTCCCCAGGTTGAGTGATCAGTATAAGATAAATTAGGCTCTGGTGTTGGACCTGACTCATCTTGTGCCCATTTGCACGTCTGCAGGACTAGAGTCGTAGATGATTGTGCCAAGTCCCCACCACTGCAAAGCTGTCTACCGTGAGTTTTATCAAGATACAAGCTGCTGGTACTTGGTGGCTTTCAGTGCTGCTCAGAGGTTAGGAAGGTGTGGCCCCTAACTTCAGATCTTGCTAGGTTCTGGTATGATGTTCTTGCAAAGGAAGAACATGCTGCTGACAACACTCCTTCATGTGCACTGCATTTTGTGTGCAGGTATTCCGGTGCAAAGAACAAGAAACTGCACATTGTATGCAGATGTTCCTGTGCAAAATCACCAGTTTGGTAATTTGTCATACACTAAGATGCATTGAAGCAACATTTTTATTGTTAAAAGATTCTTCTGTAGCCTATAGCATTGTGCATATATCTCTTAAAAGAAGTTTTGAAATGTTTGTTTTGGTTTTATGATACATCAAGCACAGCAAGTACAGTAAAGCCACACTAAAGCATGCGTGCTCCCCTTAAGCCTGTCTTTTGCAAAACATAAGGTAGTATTGCCTTTGTCAACTTTGAGCAAAGGCCAGAAAATAAAACGGTCTACCTGCTCCTTTCTAAAAGCAGAGGTGAAAAAATCAGTATGATAATTAGATATCCCCTCTCTGACTCCTTGTCTTCATCTAACTCATGCTGTTTGGATGTTAGGTGTCTGCAAGAGCTAATGTGCAGCTGTAATCAAACAGTAAGCAAGTAATTTGCTTTTTTTTTTGCTTTTTTTTTTTCTGTTATACCGCAGGGAATAGTGATATCAAGTACTTTCCAAAATAAATGCCACCTCAGAATACCTCCCCAGCCTTTTTAACAATGCCATCAGAGAGATGTGTTACAGATTGTGCTACTGCTGTTGTTACTGCACCGCTCTGTCTCCAGTTTACTTCAGACTTCCCCACTGAGGAAGGGCTTTTGAAACAGAATCTTGGGTGCTGTGGGAGTTGAGGCAGTACATGGCACTGGCTTCTTGAAGGCCCTGGAAATTGGATCAACATCTTACAGTTTTGATCCTGTGTAGAAAATAATTGCTGAAATGCTAGAATAGCTTTAAGATATGCAAAGCCTTAGGAAATAGATAAGAGTACTTTTATTTATTATTGATAATTACCATGTTTATAAAGAGAAATTTGTTAGAAATTTTTCTAAAAAAATAGCCCCTTGTTGTTACAGATATTTTTGATTAAAAATTGGTTGTCCTTACTTTACAAAAGACTTGACAAAATAACTGCAGTAACAGACTGTTTTAATTTGACTCTGTCTTTCTAGCTAGACTGATAGTTTGTGTGCTGCTTCAATGACCTGGAAAGGTTTCAGAAAGGACTCCTAAATAATTAAATAGAAAACATTATAAAACAAGTCTTTGTATTCTAGAAGCACATCTACATGGTGAAGAGTTACAAGAGAAACTTAGGTGTATTTTTCAGAGAAGCAACTGAAAAATCTAGAAAAATGGCCAGTGGTGAAAGCAGTCTGCTGTGTAGGAGCTGACCTGACTACATGGCAATTCTTTCTGTAAAAACTTTTAATAGTGGTAGGACAGGTTATGTCTAGGGCTTAAAGGGATCACTTCACAAGGATTCATCCTCACACCACTGCCAACTTTAACCAGCCTCACTTCTCTCTGAATGGAAATTTGTTGAGGTGAAGTCCTGTGTGCTGCTCAGCCAGCAGGAAGGGATATGAACGCTGCTGTTGTACCTTAGCTGCTCCTTCAGGCTTTGTCTGGCCTTAATGTTGTTAATTGGCTAGGCACTGTGTATCTCCTGATTTGATAAGGATAATGAGGAATGAGTTCTACTGTGTGTGGGATCAAAATAATGCTTGTGGCTATACTTTGGCTTTGTATAAACTGAGATTAGAAATCTGCACTTCTGCAGAGCCATCTGTGCTTTTTTGTTATCCTTCTGTAGACTTGCTAGGAGTAACTAGTTTTAAAAAATTTTCTGTTAGAAAAGCTGTGCTGAAGAGTAAAATTGTGTAGATTGGATAAAACATATCTGTTTTGGTCTCAATTTCACCAGTTTCGTAGCTTTTAAAGTAAAACATCAAAAGTGACTATTTTTGAAGAGACTGTTCTGACAACAGTTCACTGTTTCAATTTGGTTTTCTCCCATCTGCCCTTCTTAATTAGAACTTACAGCGGCACTGAAAGCGAAGGACAGCTTTTGAATTCCTTTGTTCAGTACTTTGGTGACAGCCTTGGGAGGAAGATTAAAAGAATGCCTTTAATTGAAGAAACTGTTCTGCCTGGGGACTCCCTTCTTACCCTGCCTGTAGTAATAATAGGTGAGTTTTTTACCTTTTTAAAGATTCACTGACATTGCCTTTATCAACCTGCTGCATGAAATAATTTATCAATAATAACTAATGTTTAGAACCCTTACAGTGAAGATCTTTATTAGAGTAATACAGTTGTTATAATTAACAACAGTAGCATTATATTATGTTAAGGGACTTGTTGGAGTATATTTGAATTTGAATTGTGCTTTGAAAAAATCAGCTGTGTTATTTAGCAGCAGATATGGGAGTATTAACAGAAGAACTGTATTGATTCTAGTGTTGATGACATAGGATTTGATTAATGTGATACGTCTATTTCTGTATGCATGGAGGTTGTCAGTGGTACACCAGTAGAAATCTGTGGGCTCATGTGGAAGAGTGAAAAGCATAATGTGTGCTCTGTGTTGGTTAGGTGCTAAGCTCTCATTATTGTCCTTTTTCTCTGTTGCATCCATCACTAATATCTAAATATTCTCCTGTCTTTTCCAAAATGAATCCAGCTCAATTCGGCTAGTTTAAAATAATAAATTGTAGTCTTGATTGAACACTTAAGGGCTTGTACTTATGAAATGACAGGGTAACAGAGGGAGGAGGCTCCATGGGTACACAACTTAATTGGGAGTGCCAGCATAATGTGTATTGGCCAAGGTTTTTCAACAACAGCTGGTCACCAGCTCATTCTTGCCATGACTTCATGAGGGGATAAAGAAAAGATTTGAAGTAAAGAAGGTTTTCAATAATCTAGTCCAAAGCTGTTGGGACTAGAGCAAGTACCTACCTGTAAACAAGCAAAGATTTTGGAGATTGATGTTGCAATATAATTGTGTTCACGGTGTCTCCATAACTTTCAAAGACTCCTGTTCTCAAAGCTCTCTTTATGATAGTTTAAAATAGTGCTCATGGAGCAGACTGATGTGTGTGTGACAGACGTGAATCACTTGATGAATTCTGCATGACAGTCAAAGAGAATGGTGCCCTGGCATTTTGTCAGCCTTAGTATAGGTTTGTCATACGGTTTATGATTCAGTTTCCACTGTTTAGTTTTGCAAATATGCGTTATGCAAATACCTGTGCTCAATACTTAGTTTGTCTAGAGCACCTTTCTAGGTGCTGACATCAAATACAGCTGCCTTGACCACTTCTCCATCATCCAAATGCTTCTTCACAGATATATTTGAGACACCTTGCGAGCTGATCTTCTCCACTGACAGCGTATTATCACTGAAGAGCCTTCAAAGGGATCTAAAATGATTTGATAATGGAGTAGAGGAGTATGAAAATAGTTGTCATCCCCCCTGCCCCCCCGTGTATGAACGCACTCTCTACTGGTTTAACTTCTGTGCAGTACCTGTGTTGGGAAGAAACAGATACATTCCATCAGGGTTCAACAATTTCATGCTGAAACTCTTAAGTTTAGAACATGCTCTGTGCTAAACATTTTCATCTTCTGCACCAGTTTTGATCATTACTATGTGGAATGTTGTCACTTCCTAGCCAAATAACAAGGTTGTTACGATACCTGAAGTTGAATATTTGCTTTAAATTTAGACACATAATGTAAGGGTGATTGTACTACAGTTTGCTGTTGATCAAGAGAAGATTTTGCTGATGTTCAAACAAACTTCTAATTGCTTCTTAAATGAACAGGGTCATGAGGTTTCTGATTATATCATTGTACAACTAAAGTTTGTGTAATAGTAGTATCTCCTAATTGCAGTCACAGGTCTTATCAGAGGCACCGTGTGTAAATAAAAAACAAAATTTGTCATTTCAAAAAGATTTTTTTCTCTTTTTCCCAAGAATTTTCTGAGAAAACCATAGCAAGTCCAATTGCAGACCTTGCAGCTGAACATTCATTCTGTGTGTTCTTAACAGCATATCCTCAAGGGATTTCCTTTCCCTTGGATTCAGTCTGCTTAAAGAATAGGAGCTAGGTTTGGATCAGCTCCCTGGATGGTCCAAGAAAAGTTCAGGGAACTCAGTGACAGTAATTCACCTTAACATCACAGAATGACTAGTTTGGAAGAGACCTTCAAGATCATTGAGTCCAACCCATGCCCCAACACCCCAACTAAACCATGGCACTGAGTGCCACATCCAGTCTTTTTTTAAACACATCCAAGGATGGTGACTCCACCACCTCCCTGGGCTGGCCATTCCAGTACTTTATCACTCTTTCCATAATACCACTTTTCCATAGTATCCAATATAAATTTCCCTTGGTGCAGCTTTAGACTGTGTCCTCTGGTTCTGTCAGTTGCTGCCTGGTGAAACAGACCAACCCCCACCTGACTACAGCCACCTTTCAGGGAGTTGTAGAGAGTGATAAGGTGACCCCTGAGTCTCCTTTTCTCCAGGCTAAACACCCCCAGCTCCCTCAGTCATTCCTCACAGGGCTTGTGTTCCAAGCCCCTCAGCAGCCTCATTGCTCTTCTCTGGACGTGCTCAAGTGTTTCAAACTCCTTCCCAAACTGAGGGCCCAGAACTGGACACAGCACTCAAGGAACAGCCTCACCAGTGCCGAGTACAGGGGAAGAATGACCTCTCTGCTCCTGCTGGCCACAATGCTCCTGATACAGATTAGGATGCCCTTGGCCATCAGGGCACACGGCTGGACTTGACCTCAACAAATTTCTATTCAGAAAGAAGTGAGGCTGGTTGAAGTTGGCAGTGGTGTGAGGATGGATCCTTGTGAAGTGATCCCTTTAAGCCCTAGACATAACCCATCCATCCCCTCCTCAGTAATTTCCTTGGGCCTTGCCAGTCTTTATTTGGGTGACATTTGTTAACCATTTCCTTCTTTTAGCCTTATCCAGTAGGAATGCTCTTTAGCATGGCATCTTTGGCTATGGCACACATTTTCCTCTTTCCATTGTGGATGAGCTTTTTTTATATGCCAGTGGGAAAATAAAGCTAGCTGTGCAATTGTAAAAACATTAAAAAATTCTTTACTGCATTCAAGTTATAATTCTAAAAACAGTTAAGAATTTACTTAGCCATGGAAATGCTTGTGAACCACTATGATTAAAGTGTTTTCATCAATTAATTTGATTTTGTTATGGATACAGTTTCTCTGTATTGCTACAGTTCTCTCTCACATCTATCTCATGGCAAATGGGTGACAGTAGGTGCTTGCATCTTCTTTAAGCTTTAAATTCCTGGACTGAATCACATCCAGCTATCTTATGTTGATCTGTTTGTGGGAGGGCAGAACAGTGTGAGAGTAAGGAAGAACTTTTTCACTGTCTTTAGATTCTTTAGATGATTTCCGTAGCCTCTGGCTGTGACCAGTCTATGCACAGCATTGTAATAAAGTATGGGATATTCTGCCACTGGGGACCAGGTGAGTACAGCCTGGTGAAAGAGGAAAAAGAGATCCAGCATATGAAGAAACTGGGAATGAACAGGCCCTCAGTGAAGTAATGGGGGATTTAGGACAGAGGAATAAGGAAAAGGAGAAGAGACAGGCATTGGAGAAATGGGATTGTTAAAATTGTGTGTGCAAAGGTGATGGGGAAAAGTAAATGACCTGTGAATTCTTGACATCAAGAGATGAAGTAAGAATAAATATTAAACAATGCCTGCTATATTAAAATATGAATGAATTAGTAACTTAAACCCAGAATTTGCAATGTGTGCTAAATACCATGTGTCCAAACAAAGACAAAGTACTGACAAGTGGCTCATTAGGAGAACACTGTGCTTTTCATTCAGTTAATGAGTAAGAGGAGCTATAGAAATAACAACACGTAGCCACATATTTAAATTTTGTATCGTAGCACATACTTTCTGATTTCACTTTCTGTAACTTTTGATGTCTGAATTTGCAACCTGAATGTTACTTCTGTATTTGCATGTGATAAATATGGTCCCCTACTTTGTTTAATACTGTCAAATAAATAAAAATGTTTACCTTATTGTAATGTTTTGGTCCCATCTATCTCATACTTTTAATAACATTTTAAAAATAATTGTCTATTAAAATTTCAGCAATACACATATACAAATTAAAAATGCTACAAAGCTGGTTAAGGTGTTTGACTTGATACTCTTGCTGAACAATGAATGTGGACTTACATGAGTTTCATGTTCTCTACCACTTACCCACAGGAGGTCTGTGGTCACTTAGCTTTTATGTTGTTGTTTTGCATTGTCTGTAACTTCTATTCTGACTTTCAGTCTTAAGCTTTCTGCTTGTCTTCCCTTTATTTTATGGACAGACCTGAAGAGAATATAATCCAGATTGTCCTTCTGCTCTGTGTTGTACAGTGCCTGTGAGAATGCAAAGTTGTAAGATGACAATAATATTCAGCTATCACTGTGACTGACAGGCAGACCATTATCTGTCAGGCCATTTTCACCCAGTAGCGAGTTTGACATAGTAAATTAGGGAATTTCTTTATATGCATTTTGCTTCCTGGTGTAAAAGTTATACATTTGTTTCTCTTTAACTGAAAAAAACTTTGCTCTGTGTATTTGGAGGATGGTCCTATAAAATTCTATAAAACTCTATTTTACTGCAAAGTTTATAAGCTGCTTTGAAATCAAGGCAGTCTAGCATTATACTACTTCAGTATTATTTTGTTGTTTTATATTTAGTGATTAACAAACTGTAGATTATAAACATTTTTACTAAAGCAGTAAATTTTTTCTTTAATAGGAAATGGACCTTCAGGAATTTGCCTTTCTTACCTGCTCTCTGGGTACAGGCCATATTTGTCTCCTGAAGCTATACACCCAAACCCCATTCTGCATACAAAATTAGAAGAAGCTCGACATCTTTCCATTGTTGACCAAGTAAGCTTTGGTTGCCTTCTTGTCTAGCTCTTTTCCTACTGCAAGCAATAGTGCATTAATAAGTTATTTTGTTATTCTGTTAGTTTAAATAGAGTCAACTCATGGCCATTAGATCCAAACCTGGGCTGTGTAGTGTTGTTTGTGGCTTTTAAAGGCTTTTAGTTTGTGGTGTCTTTTGGTTTTACTGCTTTTTGTTGTGTTCTTACTACTTGCTGGGAGCGTCTAAAGCGTGACTTGGTCTGTGACTGATGCAGGAATTCCAGTTGTCATGTCCTGGGATGTTTGGGCATTATCACCAAGGAACACGTGCTACTAACATACATAAAGTACACATAGCTCAAGTTTAAATATTCTTAAATACTACAATTCTTACTAAAATTTCATTTTTAGTTGTATTGGGCACATATATCCTCTATAAACACAATCCATTTATCTTTTTGGAACAGTATGCATCTTTCAGTATTTGTGTTGTATTGACAGTTGCTCTTGTCCTGTTGTTGTTACCCATGTACATGTCCAATTTTTCTGTCTGATTTGATTGGTTAAATCTTCTCCAGCATTTTTCTTTCCACTTGTCCATTGGTTTGCCATCTTAACACTGTTTTCCACTCACCTCATTGTACTTCTGATGGATTACTGACAATGTTATCACTGTATTGCCTTTGTGACTAATTTATTTGAAATACAAACATGGATTTATATTTGTAGAGAGTAAATAGGAATTTGTTTGGCTTTGGATTATGGAGGGTGTTTTTGTTTCAGTGCTGTGCTATTTGCATGTGATGTTTACCCTAGGTCTCAAGGGCTTTTTCTTTTGCGGGAGAGTAAGTTGCCTAAGTTTTGGCTACAGATGTTTCATGTACTTCATCTTCTCCCAACCCCCTAATATTTTGACTAATTAGGAGGCTAAGCTGTACTGACTTTGTCAGCCAAAATTGGTTTTATGTCCAGTTCTTTCTTCAAATCTCTATTTTCTCTAAATATTTGCTATTGTATAATTTTTGCAATTATTAGAACAAGACTGGTTAATAGATCTGAAATGTGAACTTTACAAAGTTCTAGAAATTTTTCTCAATGTTAACTGGTGTGTAAAATAATCCTAGTTTTACTTTTTAAAAATAATGCTAATTTTATCTTCATTATTTTAAGATATAATACAGTTAGTGTTGGAACAAGCTAAGACTGTCAAAAGAGCCTTTTCTACTCGATGTTTAAAGCTTAATGTTTTTAGATTCCAATTTTGCTTTATCAAAATGGGGCTCCTAGAAATATTAGCAGTCCTTTGTTAAAAGAAGTCTGCTGTATATAAATATAGATGTTACTAAGTTGCTCTGATCTCTGTTTGTCCACATACTTCTTTGTTCTGCAAATACTGACTTGCCCCAGAATTACTGTTATTAACATGTAATTTTAAAATGAGTGAGATGTACTATTCAGAGTTACAAAGAACTGAATCATAGCAGTTATTTCTGAAAAGCGTTTTGATTGAACGTCTACATTAAATACCTTTACCTAAAATGCAATTTGAACTGTGTTTTCTGTTGCAATTCAACTTCTGCACATCAGAGTAGCATGATGGACATGAAAAGTTTAAAATTTGTCATCCTTCAGGATCTGGAGTACCTGTCAGAAGGCCTGGAAGGACGCTCCTCAAACCCAGTTGCAGTGCTTTTTGATACCTTGCTTCACCCGGACGCTGACTTTGGCTATGACTACCCGCCTGTTCTGCACTGGAAGTTGGAACAGCATAATTACATTCCCCACATAGTGCTTGGAAAAGGGCCACCTGGCGGGGCCTGGCATGTGAGTTAAAGTTTCATCTCGCTCCTAGAGTGACTTGATAACTCTGTGGTTTGGGATTTTTCTTACTGCCTTACTCTAGGGCTGTTTTAGATGGTAGTGCCAATTGCAGTTTCAGCTGCTCCTTAGCAAAGCCCAAGTAAGTGGGGGATATGAGAAAGGAAGGAAGAAGTTGCCTTTTACTTGGGTGTTTGTGACCATGAGTGCTGTCTTATATTACCAGGTTCTTTGTTAGTTCACATTTAATGAATTATAATGAAGAGTATATTCTGTAACTTTTTTTTCTTGTCTGCATTGTTTCCAGGTGCTTTTATACCCAATCTTAAATTTTGGTGTCTTTATATGATGCTGCTTTCACATGTTTTGTGTTTCCTTCCTCTTTTGCATCTCAAATAACTTGCTTTTAGTTTTCTTTTCATATGCTCTCTCTTCACCTTTTTTAGCTCATGTGGTTGCTTATTATCTAAGTGTAACACAGAAATAGTTCTCAGTTCTTCATTTAATGTCCTGGTTTTATGTTGTTTTCTGGTATTTTGTTGCTCTAAATGAGTACAATGAGAAGAGCTTCACTGGTTTTTACATTTGAATATTTTTTTTTAATTTACATTTTACATTTGAATTGAAATTTGAATTTGAAATGTGTCTGATCACGCATCTTCATATTTTCTCCATAGTCCATGGAGGGCTCCATGCTAACCATCAGTTTTGGAGACTGGATGGAATTGCCTGGCCTCAGCTTTAAGGAGTGGGCAGCTAGCAAACGCAGGTAAAGATACTGCAGAATCTACTTGGGAATCCTAATGGCTATAAAAATCCAGATAACTGGAAAATATTCAGACTTCACTGTTCAGAGGAGGGCTTCTTGTTTAGTTTATTAAATTGCTTGATGGCACTGGAAATTCTTCTGCTGTGTGTATTCTGATGGAAAAAAACTGGACAATGGTCAGGCAGAATAGTTGCTGGTGAGTGCACTGAAAGCAAACGTACAGGCAGCAGTGTGTTCCAGCAGCATTTCAGAAAGAGGCACTTGCTGAAAGCAGTTCTGATCAGAGGTGAGGGAAGATGAGGGAAGGAATTTCAAATCCACTGAAGGAGGTACTGCAAGTTCCTCTTTCAACACTCATGCAGCTGAAGTTGCTGCGCACACCAGCTTGCTTGCAATTCAGGAAGTTAAATATTTCAGCATTTGCTTTTACAGGCAAAGCTGCAGCATCTGAAATCTATGAATTTTAATTTTAAGAGAATAATTCAGTATTTCTGTGTTAATTTGTGGCAATATATTTCTTGAAAAAACTTGAGAAGAAAAGTTAATTTTGTGCAAGCTCACCAGTTTTACTTCAGTTCATAAAGGTCTGTGTCAGCAGATGAACCTAGGAACACTCTACATAAGCTTTTTCTAAAATTTTAATTTTTTTTTTACTTTGTTCTAGCAAAATTAAAGGAAGTTGGTTTTGTACCATGTATGGGAAAAGAAGAAGTACAGTTACTCAAGCATATGACTTTAAGGGCAGACTTATTCATTTCAGGACAACCCTTGAAGTGAGGAAACTGTAGCTTTGTTCTTTAATCCTTTTCTTAGATAACCACTGCAATCTTGCCTCCTTGTCTAACTAAAATCCCATAAGCTGCTTATTATCTGAAGCTATGTATTATAGTTTTCAACAATGCTAAAACCAGGAATGCTGACCTGTTATACTACAATTAAACAAGCTTATTTAACAGGATTGATGATAATGTAAAATTCTAGTTATGTAGAATAGTTTCCTAAGTTTCCTTGCAAGAGGTGTTACACTGTCACATTATTCTCTTCCTATAAATATCTCAGAGGATTTCCAGAGTAGTAACCTGAGCATTTAAAAGAACATGTGCTATTATATTGTTAGTCTAAGAAAATGAGTAGCTTGATTACTTGTAAATATGATTTTAAGTGTAATTTAGTGGCAATCCTGATGTTCACTACAGTTTATTTTGCCCTTTTCCTAGAGCTTACTTCTAAAGAAGCAGCAAAATTCATGCAACTGTTCCAAATAATTACACTGTCAGCTATTTTTCTTATAAATGAGACTGCAATAATCATGAGAAAAGCACAGATGTAATAGCAGGGTTGCAGTGCATAAATGGTTTTTATTGAACACTTGAACCTCACAATCCTGTTTACATAGTTGCATTAACACTCTGTGTCATGTTTGCTTTGCTCATTCATGTGACATGGAACTACTTCATTTGATACTTAGTGAACTTAACCGTACCCAAGGGAGAGGCCTTTTGTAAAGTATAATGAATACTTGGTTCCAGTAACATATTGAACCTAGAGTTTCAAAATTAGCACTTAACTATGACATTTAATTAATTAGATTGTAAGTAAGTGTATTCTCATAGGGTACAAGTTTAGCCAGTACTGTATTGTTTATAGTTGTGATGTTAAACTTTGTGAAACACTTCCATATGGAGCTGCTGGGGTACTCCAGAGCTTTGTTACACCTAATTTCTTAATCACCATAGCAATTTACATTGCATAAGCACTTAAAACTATGTTTAAAAAGTTAGCTGGTCTTGTGTATCAGGAAACAAGAGAACAAATAAATCAAATGCCTTTAAAGATGCTGAACTCAGAGTCATTTACACTGAGCAGATTCAGTCCTCATAAACTTGACCTGCCATGTGGTATATCATATCTGATATTCAAATTACCAATAAGGTCAATTTATTAACCAGAATCATTCAATTTTCTTTCAGAAATATAAAGAGTGATCGAGTAATGCCAGAGGAAATAGCTTGTTATTATAAACACTATGTAAAAGTCATGGGCCTCCAAAAGAATTTTAGAGACAATGTTTACATAACATCAGTGTCCAGGCTTTACCGAGAAAAGGATGATGAAGGTAGGAGTCACCAAAATGAAGATATTTCAACACAGCATTTGGAAATGGAAGATGGACAGAAATCACTTCATAAGAGAAACTGGGAAGTCAGAGGTTATCAGCGAGCAACAGATGGCTCTCATGTGCCCTTCTGCCTCTTTGCTGAGAATGTGGCTCTTGCAACTGGAACCTTTGATTCTCCTGGCCGACTGCAAGTTGAAGGAGAAGACTTTCCTTTTGTCCTCCATTCCATGTCTGACTTCGGAGCCGCAATCAGCAAAGGAAAGTTACGTGGGAAGGCAGACCCTGTGTTGATTGTGGGTGCTGGACTAACAGCAGCTGATGCAGTACTATGTGCCTATAACAACAACATCCCCGTGGTCCATGTGTTTCGTAGAAGAGTTACCGATACAAGCCTAATTTTCAAACAGTTACCTAAAAAGCTTTACCCTGAATACCATAAGGTCTATCACATGATGTGTACTCAGTCTCATACCATGGACTCTAACCAACATTCTGCTTACACTAGTTTCCCTGAACACAATGTACTTTCCTTCAAGCCTGAGATGAAATGTGTTCTTCAGAGTGCCTCCGGACTGAAGAAAATTTTGAAGTTTTCTGTAGCCTTAGTTCTGATAGGTTCTCACCCAAATCTTTTCTTTTTAAAGGACCAAGGACATAGCATAGGTCATCACTCTAATCAGCCCATCACATGCAAGGGGAATCCTATAGAGATTGATCCGTACACTTACGAATGCACTAAAGAAGCCAACCTCTTTGCTTTAGGGCCTCTGGTGGGAGACAACTTTGTACGGTTTTTAAAAGGAGGTGCACTGGGCATTGCACGATGCTTGGCAATAAGACAAAAGAAGAAACATGAATTGATTGAAAGTGGGGATGGAGGAGGTGAGGGGGTACCATAAACAAGACATTAGAAACTCTCACATCCAGGGTTACAGATGTAGTCTTAACAGAAAACTCACTGGCAGCAAAAGTTGATAGCAGTCACATTTCTGTTGTGTACAAGTAACCTGCGCTTGTATTGCTTGGTAAAGGATATTACGATACTTCAGTCTTTAAAAATACAAAAAATTGATCTGCTATTTCAACTGATCTCAACTGGAACTGCTTCCAGATAAACAGAAAATGAGACTAACTTATATTGGCCTGCCTGTCTGTCATCTCTTGCTCAACTACAAGAGCAAACTTCGTTTGTGAAAGGCAATGCCTACCAGAGTGGTTTTACATTTTAGTGTCAAATGTGACAAGAATACTCTTACCATGCAATTGAAATAACTTCTAAAAGCAGAAAGCTTGTTTGTACAAAGTGATTCTTTGTCCCAAAGCAAATTTGGAGCCCTCTGCTTGAAACAAGGATTTTATTTATTTGCCACAGTAATAACTTGGAATGAGCACTTAGTAAAATGGTTTCTACTATAAGAAGGACTTCTGTAAGCAAGAAGTATTCCTCAACAGTTTTAAATTATCCTGGTAATTGGAATAAAAGAATAAGCATTCCCATTTACTCTTTAACGATTTGACACAATCCATTAATGTTTCTTCACACTATGCCTAGACTTGGGTGAGTGCACAAAGACTAATATGAGATGTTCCCCTTCAGTGACATGTACATTTCTGAGAATACGCATTAACATAAACAATAAAGTACTGATGTAAGTGCTCTTATTACAGTGTCAATATCATGAATATCTAGTGTACTACTGAAAAATTAGTTACATGAGAAAATTGAGGGGTTTTTGCTTCCAAGATCAGGAATACCAAATGGGATTACTTGGCTGATGAAGGTGGGGTGGGTGATAGATATTCTCCCATTTGACCAAAAGTGGGTTCTGTTTTTTTTTTTTCTAGAGCAGCACATGATAGTAAAATATTTTAGCCTGCAGTTTTTGAAACTTAAGAAAGGCTTGTCTCTTACAGCCACCTAAAAAACAAACCAATTTCAAAACAAACATGCAATAGTTCCTTTAAATCTTAAAGCTTTTAATGAAAGACAAAGACTTAACTCGTACCTACCTCTGAATCCAAGTTCCATCTTTCCACTCCGTAATGTAAGACCTAGATATCATTTGCTGGGTTTTACAGTAGTTAGTTCAACTAAACACACTCGTATTTACTGTCATGAGGTTATTTACTGTCATGAGGTTAAGTTAGGAAAGTGAATTCCCAGAACTCTCAATAGACAAAAGTGATTGGTCTTAACTGTTTCTTTACCAAATGTTTTCATTTGGGTCCAATATGTTGGAAAAGGTGTTATTTTTCTCTTTGGGAGTTTTTTTTTGTTAAAGAATGTCATGTTAGTTTCAAGTATTCTGTTTGCGTGATTAAAAATCTCCATATTGAACTTCAGTAGATTTTAAAAAGGAAGTTAGGCTTTGTGAAACTGCTAGTGGTTGCTGGTTTCCCAACTGTCTTAACTTTCATAAATGCTAGATAGCTATATTCAATAAATGCCTGTTTTCTGTGCCTACTGAATTACAGGGTTCTGTGGCTACTGCAGATCTTTATGCATCTGAGTAAGTTACTCAGGATTTGGACATAGAAGTTGAAAAGGTAAAGGATACAAGGATTAAAGTTACTATTTTCAGTGGAAGTCCAAAATAATTTATTAAATTATGCTACTACTAATAATAAATTTTAGTCTAGAGCCACTTAACAGCATAAACACAAAATAAGGAGCATTTCTATCAATTTCTGCATTGCCCACATGGTTGGCTTTAGCCATGCATTGTCAGTACTAGTTAAGGTACTTTTTTATACTGATATTGAGCTGATTTTAATTCCACTAAAGTCTAAGCTTGTTTTCTTCATATTTTAATTGCAATTCTACAATTTGCTTTCTCTGGAAGAAACTCTGTATATAGAAACCAATTCTAAACCTGTGATACCTAATAATTTTAACTGTTATAAATACTTGATTATAGAATTTTATTGCAGTTTAGTTATTGGGAATACATTTGCACTGTGACTAAATTCCTGCAGTTTTGTGTCAATATTAATGTCCAAATACAACACGTGGCATGTTACTGATTTTTCATAAATCACAGGAGACATTTAAAATGCCAGCAAAAAAAAAGAGATTTACTTAGCAGTTATTTTGCAAAATGGGGAAAGAACCTTCAGCCCCTTTTTGAGCTTCAGCTGCTGCAGCTACTCACAAGTTCTGTGTGTTGTAGTGACAATTTTGTAGCAGAGATCTTTGACCTAATCTTTCACTGCAGTCTTACAGCACCTTGAGGTTTAATTGCTTTTTTTTTTTTTTCCATCAATCATGCCAGTATTTTTGAGATAAAAAGTTGCCTGTGAGACCCCATAGTTGGGCAGAGAAAACTCAGTGGTCATGTTTATTTAGCCAGTGTAAAAATACTTTTTTCAACCTAAGTTTGCTAAAAGATCATCTTGTGTCTTCTAGGAATTGCTAGATTGTAGCTAGACTTTTTAATTTTTGCTTTTCTGATTTTGAGAGAAATTTCTGTTTCTCTCCTATTTAGTATTTTGAGGAACTAGGTGATAGAGAAGTTTGGGCTTTACCTTAAGATAGTTTTACCTACTGCATTTATTGTGAATTAGATGTTGGCACTGAATAGTTGTCTTTTGGGGAAACACCTTGTTTCTCAGATTAAAAAAAAGCCCAAACATTTGAATTTCTTGTGTAATATAATAATTTACAGAAGGGAGACTTTCTTTCAGCTCTTCTTTCATTGAGAACAATAAACTTTTAAACATTGTGTATTTTAAAGGGGTACTTCCTACTTAAGATTTATCATGAAAATGCAGACAGGAAGAACATAATTTTTAGCTGAAGTAAGTTAATTTGGATTTTCAGAATTTTTAAAGCTGTGTTAACCCATACTGTGTATTTTCTAATAGGCTAGGGGCAAAACAGCTTTTACACTTGGATTTGGTTCTTAATGCTGTGAAAATTATTGCTAAGAGTATTTCAAGTAGTGTCCAGATGCTGAACTGGGAGTAAGATTTCTCCTACTAGATTTTGCTAACAACCTGACTCTTTCCAGTACATCTTCTGACTGAATTGTACTTAAAACTTTTTCCACACAGGAGTAAGCCTAAGTTTCACCCAAGTGAGTAAACACAGGAATCCTTTCTGCAAGTAATCCAGAGAGAGCGGTGACAACACCACTGGATTCTTCTCTCTCTCAGCAAAGTGCTTTCTTGGACTAGAAGCCTGAGCTTGCCAGTGACTGCATGAAAAGAGTACGGCTCCCCAGTGGTTATGCACTGAGAAAGGGACACCAAAGTGTATCCCACAGCTCCAGGTCCCTTGTCCTCAGCACTTGGGGAAGTCTTGTATTTTACTTCTGGCCTGGTGGATGTAGGCAACTTCTTTTTAATAATTTCATAGAGTGATGTTTGCATAATGAAAAATACTCATTTTGTAGAAGGAGGTGGCTATAGCTTCTTTCTCTCACAGCTCAAGAACTGAAAAGAAAGCTAGAGCCAGAAGTTGAGAGTATTTACTCAAAGCTGGAGGAAATCAAACTCAAACTTAAACTTTGAGAGAGGCTTGACCTGCATACCCAGTTGAAAGGAAAGGCCATTTTTAGGTCAAATGCTCTTAAAAGAGAACAAAAGGGAGTAAAATGTGCAAACTTGTAGTGAGTCTTCACAGCTGACAAGTGATGACAAGTGAGGGGTGATGGGAGGAAAGCAGTGAGGAACATGTGCAGTATGAAGTGCAGATGTACAGGTGCTGAAGTGCCAATAGTGGGAGTGTCCCACCCTCCTGGGGGAGATGTGGGGCTGTGAAAAGAGCCCTGCACGGGAGCTGCTCCTCCAACAGCTGGCTGGGATTTGTAACGTGTGTGAGGACTTGTCTTTGCTGAAAAAGCTGTAGGACCGGATCAGCGACGTGGGCTGCCAAGAGATAAGGCTTTGTTACTCTGCTACCATATTTTCTACTTCTGAGAAACAAGCATCTTCTTGTAATAGCAGGATCCTGACAGTGCTTCCAGACCTTTCTAAACAGGAAGAGGTAGCACACATGTGCTTTAAGGGCAGCTGATTTTATCACTGTCAATACAGCAATGATTTAATTTTGAGTAAATAAGGGAACCAAAAATGCCAAAAGGTTTATACTATTACATCTTAATTTAGATAATCCATTAGAACCATACAATAACAATGTTCTGTCTTAATTTTTCGGTTCTTATTTTAAAGTGGGAGCAAGACAGGAGCATTCAACAGATGTGAAAGCTTGTTGTATAAATATTTTCCCCATTTCTCCTTGCCCAGCCTGAAAGAAAAGTTTTGTTTGAAATAACTATAACAGTTGATTTTACTTAGCAGAAAGAATGAAAACTGAAGCATCTTTGACAGAAAAAGAAGGGCTTTGTGACATTTAGGGGCATTAGGGGTACAAACCTGAAGTAAGGAATTATAAACAGCTCTTTTTCTGAAACAGTGTGTTTTTGGGAATATGGTACACTGGGAGTTTCAGTTTAATTTATTTTTGAAGCTTGAATTACATGGAGAATTGTGTGGTCAAGGATTTGGTGTAAGGAACAAGGATTACAGGCAAAGGGAAAAGCATTTCTAGTGTTATTTAGTAGCTATAGTGAATCTAAGTGCTGTTTTAAAGATGGTTTTGTCTACAGACACTAGAACATTTCAGCTCAAACATACCTTGAACTTGGGTTCATATTATACCTGTCTGCATGTTAGGTAATTTTCTAACTGATAATTTTGTACTTTCAGGCCATCATAAACCAACTCTTAAAACCTAGGTGTAATCAGTAGTCATCAAAACCAGGAAACAACTTGTTTTGAAGACTTAAGTAACTCTAATTTGCACCTTCCTCCTCCCTCTCTTTATTCTGAGATCACTGGCAGTAAGTACCAGCCTACAGTGGATGCTTCAATAAACTGTCCCTAGACACCCTCTGTAGACTTACATGCCAGCATAAAGAAAATTAACAACTAGGTTTGCTATGTATTCACAAAATACCATAGAATCCTGGCATTTTTTAGGTTGTCCTTTAACTAGATATACAAATATTTCTCATTGGTTTGGATGCTAGGACCAGCTGCTGTGTGAACAGTGAGCTATTGTTTGAGAACTGATCCTGCTACCTTACATCTCCCTGGCACAATTAACTGAGTCAATACTCTGACCTTGGCCATTTCTGTTAGACCTGCTATGCTGGTTGTATGCTGGAATTCCAGTTTGAAATTACATAAAGGACTGTATTCATCTACCTGTGTTTGCTCACACCCAATGCACCTGGACTTGGAGATATGTGTAAATATAATTTCTTTATGTGTGGCAGTGCCAGTTTTCATCTTTTGCTGGAGTATGCTTGCATCATACTTCTTTTTAAGATGAGAAATGTAAACACAGAACATTTTCTGTAAGCAACTTGTGAGCAAAACCTCTCTTTTGATTAGATGATAAATATTCCTGTGATTTGCATGCTAGGCTTGTTTTATCTTAATGTGTGAAAACTGATTACAGACTGAAGGCAAAAAAATTAAAATAGTATCACCTAGAAGTCAATTATCTTGATTTTGAAAAGTAGGGAACCCAAGTCAAATGAAAGATCAAGCTGCAGAGGAAAAGGCATTCAGAGAGCTGCAGTGTTCAGAATGAGGGAGAAGGTGTTTTGCATGGATCTGGTACTGAAACTAATGACTGACAGATTCCAGTAGTAAAAGCTGCAGCAGAGCAGTAGGGACAGAACGCTAAAGCAAGTGGTAGAGAGAGTTGCTAGTGAGAAATATCTGATATTGTGTAGCATTTTTGTAACTATCTCACTGGAATGTGATGATGATGGTGATCAAAGACTGCAAGAGAAAGAGGGAGGAATAATGGTAAGGAAGAGGGTTCATTTTTTTGGCACATTTGGCTTGAATTCTAAGGAGATACCAGAAAAACATCAACCCAATTGGAATTTGAAAATCAAGCAAAAATCAGTTTGGGAATTTGTGACTCAAACCAGACGTGGCCAAATGTGACTGACCATTGATTCAAGAAAGGGAAAAGAACAAGAGAAGAAGGTGCAAGACTCCCTCCAGTTTTATGGGGGAGAGACAGGACTGAGAAATCATTTGTATGACATGGACTGAGCAAGATGGGGAGTGGGTTAGAGGTAGGTCTACAGTAGAAGCTTCAGCTACTGTCTCAGTTAGGATTTAACGTGGAATAGAGCCTATGACACATCAGAATGAAGGCAAGGAAGGGACTTGGCATTTCAGAGGAAGGTGATGGGGAGGTGGCTGGATGGAGGAGCTCAAGCTGACTGCAAACACAGTTTCCACATACAGGAATGGGTGCAATGACAAAGGAGAGACCAGCCCTGACGCACAACCGCCACCACTCTGGGAGAAGATGGGGGAGTTAAGGGTAGGAGAAAACAGGACAGACTCAGAGATGTGAATGGACAGAAATAGAATCACACTTCAACAGTACAAGTATCTTGGTAGTCTTCTCCAAAAAAACCAAACCAGTGGCTTCCCCAGCTGATGTAGAAAATGAGAAGTCAGCTGAAATTGGTGTGAATTAAACTGAAAATTAAACAGGTTTTTATGCAGGGATACAGCACCTATCCACAGTTTTAGTAGTACCTAGAGTGATTCAATCCGCTTTAAACTGTTTTCGTCAGCTAAGCTGCTGAATGCAAGACTGTATGTTAAGAGCCTTGCTAATAAAAAGTTTATTTAGTTTATATATTGTGTGCATCTCCTTCCTGTAAGCAGAGTGAATAAAAACATTGTAACAAAAAAAAAAACATCCCAAACAAACCCTCAAACTCAGTTACACACAAAAAATGTAAGAAACAAGATCTGAAGTTAAATGTTTAGACGTATTTTTAAGGTGAAGAGCAGAACTTTGTCAAAAGGGAGGTATACTTGCAGACCGTAGAGTGGCAGATGAAAGAAACCTTAGACATCTTCCTGGATTTACTGAACTTTTTTTAACCTTCTAAAGAAAAGCAGCACCAAACAAGCTCTCCCAGAAACTGAATGGTTGAAACCAGAGAGCACAAGCTGCCCAGTGAAAATAGAGCATGCAGCAAAATTTCTGAACTGCTGGATGCAAAGTTGATTGCCCTTGCTTGTGCTCACAACCTTTGGCTTACCTATAAAAATGCCTCCACCCTTGAGCTTTCCATCCTTCTCTTTTCTGACTCTATGATTTTCCCATCCTCCTGGGGAGTGTGTGAGTGGCTGCCTGGGGCTTACAACAGTATGCTCTGTACCATAAAGGAAATACCAGGTGAAGTTAATGCACTAGCTCCAGGGATAAGGCAGATACTGATGTAATTTTTTGGAAATTGAAATTTATTGTCATGTAATTATGTCCTTTATCATCTACCTCAGAAACTTCAGTAACAGAAGGCCAAACCAGTAAGCCAGCAAGCATATTTCCTCTAATGTCTTGAGGTGAAAATCATAACAAAAATAAGTTAAAATGGAAGGAAGCCTTCAGAATAATGAATAGGACTTGCCACATGAATTTGGTGTTACAATTAAAGCCATGGGGGGTTTGTCTGTCTAAGCTTTTTAATGCAAGCTTAACTTTGTATTAAAATAGTAGAAGATCAGGTATGCTAACATGTAGGCTTTTCATCAACTGGACAGCAGCAGAAACTGGATTACAAACCAAACTATATCACTGCTAGGCACCCTCAAGTTGGAATCCTAGAATATTCTGAGTTGAAAAGGACCCACAACTCTTAAATACTAAATTAAAAAATAAGTATCAGAGCTGGTTAATTCAGCTGTCTGGAAAACTGGATTTGAAGAGCCCTAAATCACAAAACATGAACAAAAGAGTGCTCTCAGCTATGCCACCAGGGTTGCTTGAGCCCCTAGCAGATTGCAGTCTGGGCAGCAAGGGACTTAGTCTTTACTTTCTTGCAGAAGGCCCCTATACATTGCATGTCTTGTCCTTTCACCTCAGAAATTCTCCAGCTACTTTTTACAACTGTAAATACAACCTTTCTGAAGAATCTTGGAAAAAAAAAATCTTGTTCATTGATACTCTGCTATTCAAACTATTAGCTTGAATTTAGTAACAACAATCCAAAACGTCAGCAGTCTACAAGAGCTGTTGGACCAGTAGGTCTTCAGCCCTTCAGCCAGAAAACCTGGAAATTCTCACAGTGATAGCAGAAAAACTCACCTGAGGACAGAACAGTCAGTACATCTCCTTCAGAAAGAATTTCTACTGCTTAAGAACTGCTTAAGTCTTTTTAAAGGTGTTTGGTGGGTAAGATTTGATGTGCCCTGATGCAAACAATCTCACAGCTTTTGTGGAGCTCAGAAGTATTGGGCTGCACTTTGTGTATCACTCTGGACACTGCTGACCAGGCAAGAAAACATTGGCTTTGGAAGGCCAAATATGTTCTGCATGTTGCAACCATGATGACTTCAGCACATCTGCTACCTTGACATGCACAGATCTCACAATGCTGCTCCTCAGATCTGATACACATTGGAGCGGCTTCAACGGAGTCTGTTTGTGTCAACTCAATTACATCAACCAGATTACTTCTTCACATGAGGAAGGAGATCCTCCCCCTTGAAACAGGATGCAATAGAGCTACTGTCCATCTTTATCTGTATGTGAGACAGACTTCATACACTTGAGCAGGAAGTCTGGAAAGTTTTTCTCACTGTACTTCCAGGGCAATCTCACTAATTGCAATTCTCAGATCATTAAGATGAGCTCTCCTAATCCACAAACAGGTAATTGCTTCATAGCTTTCCCTGTCAATCGAACTATTTTGAAGGCCATAGTTTTGCACAGTGATTGCAAAAAGTAAAGGCATAAGAGAAAGAAATGGGTCATAAAACTCCAAACTGGAGTGTAACAGCTCTTTAAGACTTTGTCTGGCTTGGAAGTAGGTTTTAACAAATGAACATTCAACCAAACCGATTTAAAGGTGTAAATGAAAATATGTTCAAGCAAGAGAAAAAGAAGCTGTTTTTTTCAGTTCCAAGATACTCTGTACCAGTAACAATAGCATATGCTCTATAAAATGAACCACAAAAAAATGGTTCATTATGAATCATATAATGATCATATCTTATCAACCATATCATATCATGATCAAATACCAGTTGCATCTCAGCCTCAATAGATTTTCAATTCTTAAGATAATACCTTTGAAAATGCCTAATTAACAAAGCCTTTCTAAAAAACTAAAAAATAGCCTGATGCTAACTTCCTTTTTTTCCCCAAAACAGTACCAATAACCAAACATTAGAAATAGCCTAAAATGAAATCCTAACTATCTAAGTATTTTACTGAGCATTACTCTGAAGTAACTAATGGGAAGGTCTTGACAATGGTGCAATCTGTAAGTACCAAGCAGTGAAAGGAACTTTTCTTTTTCTTTAATAAAAGCAAGACTTAGAAAACATGTCTTACAATAAGAGATATTCAAATGGTCACATATAGGAACATCATACACACTGTAACCAGGAAACCTAAGAAACAGAAAGCAGGTTTTGCCAGAGAAACACTGTAAATCTAGGTCACAATTTATCTTCTTCTTTTCACGTTAGGATCATATCTGCAACAAAAAAATAAAATCTATGTCACAAATAAGTAAAACAATGATATTCAAAGTTTATATAGCTAGACAATGTGATGCAAACAGCTTTATTACATATTCATAACAAGGGAATAGCCAGTGCTCAGTCCTTTCCCTGACTACACTCCTATAATTAACTACAGTTACTACTATTTGAATGAAGTATGCATGAGATACAAGAACCTCTGTATGAACTTAAGACAACTCATAATGAAATTTTCAGAGATGCTGACAGTCATGAAATCTTTTCATGTCTTCTCCTCCAACTCACCTCCTCCCATTTTCCATGTTAAATGAAGCCTGAATAGGTTGTTTTTTTCCCCAGAGAAATTGTTGAACCACTTCTGACTACATTTTATATATGAGAATACATGAAATTTTATAAAGACTAGTCAAAGTAATCTCTTCTAAAATCAGAATTTGTCCAAAAAATGTGATGCAAAAAATACACATTTTTTAAGTACAAACATAAAAGTCTTACCTAAAGAGATCATCAGCAAGTGATTCTTCTCTTGCATGTCGTTTCTGTTCCTGAGAAAGTTGATTTAATATTTGATTGTTAAAGATAATTCTAATGAGCTATCTAGAAAAACAATATTCCTGCACTAACAGAGTTTTCCCCGAAGAAGTAAGTTTTCTCTAAGTACTCCATTTAGTGCATATTCACATTAGACAAGTTATTTCACTACTCAAATTTGGCTACTGCTACCAAGTAATGAAATGGAATTGTTTGTGAAAGGTGTCAATTTTGGTCAGAAATGTGGTTTTTTTAGGTTTTAAGCACCATTATAGAAATATAATTTTTTAAATCTGATTATTTGTGTATAAGGGGAATTTTAATTAGCATTATCTATATTCAGAGATTAAAAAAATGAGATAAGAAGTGTTGATGCAACTGCATCTCAATCAGGCTGTGGAAACAGTATGACTCATCAGCAAGTATTTGTAAGGAAACTATCCGAAAATGAAACTGCTAAACAACTGCCATGATAAGTGTTTTTTTAGGACTTCTATATCTAAAGAGATGCACAAAAGAAAAAAATATTAAATTTGTTCTTACTACATCTCTTCAGTATACTCCAATAGAGTTTTACTCATGCATTTTCTGTTCCATTCAAGACTAGAATATCAAATGTACTGTAGAACTATTTGAACACAGTTAGCCACACAGAAATTCTTCCTAGCTCCCTGTCACATTTTTACAAGTCACGAGTTTACATAGCGCTTATTTCACTCATCAAAAGATTGTTCTCATTTAGGTTACTGGTTTTCCTTTCTATAAATATTTCTGATTACGTGAGTGTTGCATGCCAAATGAATTTAAATAACCAGAAAAAGATGAGTGTTACCACTGACCTCTGACATTTAGTAACTTTACTACTGTACATGCTCCCATGAGCATGTGTGGATGACTAACCAGCTGAGGTTTTATCAAAAAATAAAATCCTGAAGTATTCCAGTAATGATCACAGGTTGGTATGACCACTTACATTAGTCAAGTTTTTATTTGATCATGTTTAAAAACTAATTTCTTACCTCCATTTCTTGCCTTAACCAGTCTTCTAGCTCTGAATTCTTTTTAGCATGGTGAGCAATCAAATCTGATCCTCCAATAATGTGTGGAAGTTGTCCTGCCCCAGGGTAAGCTACCTGTTGGACAATAAATTGTTACAACTACAAGGCAAACAGAGTGCAAATAAAAGATCTATTTTAACTAATTGAGAAAGTGTATTCAGATATCACAGAAGAAAGTCAGGCAGTCTTTTTCTGATTAACATTCAAAGATCATATTTAAAAAAGTTAAAAAAGCATTTACAGAAAGCTATTAACTCCCTCCTTTCACCAAAAGAAACAAACAAAAATACATCTGGTAAGTTAAATATAATAAATGAATTTCATAGCGCATTAAGTGGTGTTTGAAATATCGATAAATATCAGTTTATATTTTACTGTCAGATTGCATAAGCATCTGTAACAAAACAGTGGAAAAGAAACTATTATCCAAAATTAAAACATTATCTAAAAATGAGAGCATACTCCCAGCAAGTAGTATTATCTGATCACATTCTATACATAGTATTTTACTGAAGTGCCTTTCTAGTCATCTCATACCATATGATTTTACTTTTTATTTTATTTTTAATATAAGCTGAAGTGGTACTTTTACACTGAACACCATGAATCATTTTGCAATTGTCTTCAGGACCCAAGCAAGCAATCATCTTACCTTCTTTATGATATAACTTTAGTTCTATTTCTAAATACAAGATTTATTAGTTAAAATGGAAGATTCTGAATCAGCCTATGCTGTATATATAGGTCTTTGGAGAAGTGGAATTGCTAGCTTTTGGAGGTATAACTGAAGTTATGGTAGTTATCACTTACCAACTTATTCCAAGTAACAGCTTAGAACAGGGAATACAAAGTATCTAAATCTAGCACAAGGTAAGCCTTTGTCAACCTGGTACTTCTTCAGTCAATTAACAAAATACTTTTTACAGTATAATGTGGTATTTAAATTGTTTCTTTCTTTAGTTATTATCAATTTATAAAAAAACTTTAGTAACACATTTCTACAATCTGAAGGCAACACTTTTTAGTATTTTTAAATAGTGCCATCTTGTGACCATTCAAAAAACACACCAACCTTTTTGAACATTTTGAAATTTTTCTTTCCCCCATAGCTGTTATTTCCAGGGAGATGACTGTTCTGTCTTGGATGGCTGACAACCAGTGACCTAAACTCTGTCAACAGAAGCCTGCTAGGAAGATTGCTGGACTCATCTTGCAGTTTGCTGTGGTTCTTATGTAGGAAGAAAAAGAAAGAAGCATTCAAGTGTGTTAACAGACATACAGCATATCTCACAGTACAAACTGTAGAGATATTATCATAAGCAGAGCTAAACAAAAGTTAGGATTACAAAACAGTGAGGGAAAGCAGGAGCAGTGCTAGAAGCTAAGATTATGTACAAACTTCTCAGCCTCCTTATATACTATGAATAGAGTAAATTTGTTTTGCTTGTGTTTAGATACATATTTAAATGCTCCATGGCAGACAAAGTTGAACATCTTCAGCTCAATTCTAGCCTATAGATATCTGCCCAACATTCGGGCTGCAGGCTGAATTTGATTAATATATCAAATTTTTCTTGTCCATGAGAATGCTCATACATCAGCAAGTTTGCATGCACACTTTGCTGCCTGGGGCTACATCTATGTGGATTCCAAAGGAGTCTGTGCACAGGACAAGCTCACAAGTAACATTGAACTATGTTCAAGGACAGCTGAGCCCAGATGCAGTACAGCTGCTTTATAGTAAAATATAACAGTAAGTCCTTTAATCTGAGCTGACCCTGCACTTAGGTATACCTGCTCAGCATTCCCTCTCCTTGGTTTTTTTTTTTTGTATGGGGGTGAAATGGTATTATTCTGTCCCTTGTTGACTGGCTACACTCTATCTCTTCAGAACTTTTTTTATTTCAGTTCCATTCAGCCTAGTCTCCTTTCCTCTGCCTCACTGCCACTCCAAGCAATTCTCCTCTCCTTCCTTCATCTCACCTACAAAAAAAATCAGCATGCTATCTACTGTTAATCACTGTATATGACATCTATTTTCCCCATGCTCCATCTCTTCCATTTTAGTTGTGATCTTACAGCAGACAAGATTACATCCCTGGCAGGTCTTTAAGTAGTAATCTAAGAAAATCATCAGTACAACTATTAACCACAGCAAAGAGTTAATACAGTGACATATAGTTTCAGTCACCTTTAAGTATCCACCAAATGCCATTACAGAAGCACCCAGATGAACTACTTTTTTTCACAGTCTACAAGCTGGACTGCACTATTCAAATTTACATAGGATTATGTTAAGGAGTACAATCCTCCAAACCTCCTTTACCCTGAAACAGGATCCAAAAATACTATGTTCTGAAGAGCAAAATTTTGATGTCTTTTTGTAATGCTTCTTAAAGTTCGCTGTTCAAACTTACAATTGGCTGGCTCCTTACCAAGACTGGAGACTCCGGCTTGATATCAGTTTTCATTTCTGAAGTTAGAACTGATCCAAGTTCGTCTTCTTTCTATTTGATTAAAAATTATTTTAAATATAAAACTGAAATGAAATAGAAATTTAATTACATAGCATTGTTTTCTGCTCTTTAAGGTAGAATAAACATATTCAAATCAATATAAATCTTTAGACAGGAAAGAAATTGTCCTGTACATTAATTTTTTAATGATTTTATGCAAACTGCAACAATCATTGGAGATTCTCTCTATTAAAAAATCACTACTGTTTGTTAACTTGTTTTTTTTTTCTTTCTTCCTTATACACTAGGAAGTTTTGTCCATCTGTACAATCTTCAAAGTTCTGTCAGGTTCTGGAAAACTGTAAAAGCTTTTGAATATAAAAAGTAACATTTTCAATTTGATATTTGAAGTGTACATATGTGTAGAAAGGGCATTTTATTACCACGACAAGAAAGTGTTCTGCAGGTTGATTATGTCCTACAGTTTAAAACTAGATTTGCATTACATAAATTATTTTCAATGTTTGATAAAATACCAAATCAGCTTTATGCACCTTATGGTTTTTGAGTCAATTGCTCACATTCTTTGTCTTGTCAGATACACAAGGTGCATCTGTACTTAGAGAAAACAGTTATCAAATTTGCCTGGGGACCTTTATAATGAAATCTCCTTCCTAGTCCACTGGAAATGTATTTTACATTAATAAAGTAGGTCATTATTAAACTATGAAAAGACTTCTTTTCAGCAGAAATCTTTAAGTGCATATCTGCTAAAGTACCAGTTTAGTGGCACATAAGATTATTTTTCTCCTTCCTGACAAGAAGTTAGACTAGAAAAACTTTCCCAGCACCAAACAACAAAATTCAATAGACTATTGCAAACACCAATTTTAGTCTGCCAGTATGCTCAGACCTAATAAAAAGTACCTACTGTCTGATAGTGTAAAAAGAAAGAAACAAAATTCTCTATATTAGAGGACTTGTCTTTTTAAGTTTGCCTGTTAGTAACAGACACAAAAAAAGAGCATTATAATGAAGTTAAAGTTCACACTTTGCCAGAAGTGAGCTCCAGTAAAGCATCAACAAGGGTGTCAAGCTGCTCTGACCTACGCATGCATGGACAATTACTAATTCTTATGTGGTCCAAGGAATCTTGCAAATTCCAGTTAATCATGCATTCAAACTTTTAAACACTTAAACACTGTCTACTCTGTAAATGGACTGGACAGTAAGTGCTAAAATATATATTCTAAATAAAAAATAAACTTTTGCTCTTATTCCTATTGTATTGTTAATACTCTAGACCTTTCAACATTGTCGGAAAAAAAGAAAAGCAAGTTTATAAAGGAAAACAAAGTGATCATTGTTAACTCAATGTGTATGGTTTTCTTCATACCTCTTAGAAAATTTCCTTAGTGTCAAAAACAAAAAACAAGAAAATAATCACAAAAACACAAGCTGTGTTTTGGTTTTGCTGTTGTTTTTGTTGGGTTTGGTATTAAATTTCTCATACGGGAATTTTAATAATCTTTCACACAATATCAAAAGACTCAAAAGATGTTTGACAGTACTGTGGTATTCAACAGAAGAGATCAACTAGAAGTTTCTTTAGAAAATTAATTACAAAAATATAATTGAGTACTATCTTAGTATAAATAACAATACTGTAATTAACACAGCAACAAGCATTATGAAAAATTTTTCTTGGACTACAAATATATTCTCCTGTTCTACTTACAGTATATAAAGTTAAAAGGAAATGTTCAGAATACAAGCAATAAGCAAAGACAAAAATGCCCAGAAGAATGAAAAAACATTTAGCTAGGTGTAAAACTGCAATGTTCACATGTAAAAGATGAATCATTCTGAACTAAAAATTGATGTATGAGATTTAAGCAAACAAATATTACAGAGCCATTTTCTTTATGCAGGCAACCTCCTCCTTAAAGGAATTAATTGCATCCTTCTAACAAAGTTGCAAATTTCAAGATTAGGCACCTGAGAAGAATATAAAACTTACCAATACTTTATTCTCCTCTTGCTGATTTACAGTTACTTCTGGAATCCTGCTTCCTTTGGCTTCCAAACATCGTTTTTTTCGTTTAGTTCTTTGAGCTTCCTGGTCATGATCTGCCATTTGATCTTCCCAGTCTATGTCTCCACTTCCAAACACAACTTCTAGTGCTTCTGTATCTTCAGATAAATCATCTAATTCCTTTCTCTTTTTTGGTGCATGATTTTCTCTAGAAGTGGTTTTAGTGTCTGTTCTATCACTTGTTAGTTTGACACTTTCCCTCATAGGCTTCATACCCATGTCTTCTGCAAAATTTGGGTTTGGGTCAAGGATGTTATTTTTCTTTTGATGCTGTTTTGCTTCACTATTGCAGATCAATGAAGTTGTGGATTCAGTGCACTTGGGAAGAGGTGATGACCTTTCCTCCAATTTTGCTATTTTGGGTACAGATGTTTCTTCTTCTTCAGCTCTTTCCCTTAGCCAGAAAAAAATTACAAAAGAAAGAAATTACAAAAGCATTTTTGAGTATGATTAGCTGTACCCACAACATAACAGCTTCTGGAGTTTTAGGGACTGCATTGTGAAATTTAAAGTACCCTTGAGGAAAAGCTTTCTATTCTAGGAATTTGATCTAAATACCTTTTTAAGTATATGTCAAATTTAAAGTACATTGCTTGAGTTAAAATTTTCCAGAAACATCATGAACATACCAATAAGAGAAGTAATGGCAAGAACATTTCAAGTACCTTTTTCTGGAAACCTGGAAGTAATTTGTAATTGGGTTTGGATGACATGAAGCACTCTCACAAGGTTTGCCAGCTTCTGGAATTTTAGATGGTGAGACAGGCTGACTTCTTTGACTGAATCCAGATGTTCTGTTCCCTCTAGGTATCGATGTTCCTGCATTTACACTGCCACTTGTACCACTGCTTTTCTTTCCAGTCGTATCCTGGAAAGCCATTTTCTTTTGTCTATGCACCTGGGAAGTATTCTTTATCTCCATACTAGATTAGAGAGGAAAGAAATACTAAATGACACATGGGAGGTTACCAGAGATACATCAAATCAGAGATACACTTTTTAATAAGCTATACCTGTACTTTGAATAAACTTATAAACAATGTGCTAAAAACAAACTGTGAAACCTGCTATGATCAATACATTTTTATAATTGTGAAATGGCTTGAAAATTTTTAATAGTTCAGACAGTCAAGACAGATGTGCAGTATCTACATGTGTATTTGAAAGTCATCTAAATCCTATGGGATGCTTTCTGTAATCTAGTACTCAAAAGCAGAAATTATCTCAAAGTGACAGCAATTTAGTGAATGGCATTTCTAACCCTGTATATCTTTCCCCACGGCAATGATACAGTTCCTCTGCCATAAAAGACTGCTCTATTTGCAAGTATTAGCTTAGAAATTGCCATGAATACTTTACCATGTCTGCTCTTCTGTATCAGCTATGTATAAGGAGCTGCTCTCTGCAGCAGTTGGCATTATGGTTTCATCCACAGCCAGACTCTGGGAAATGGCTCGGCCTACGACAGCTGATGCAGAACTTTCAGGTACAGCTGCAAGACCAACACAAGAGAAGAATCAGCAGGTTAGTATCACATCTGTGATTCTTTGCATGTGCTATTTCACATTACTACCTGATCATGTGAGATCTTTGTAAAATGATCTTAAAGCAGTTTTCATTAAAAAATAAGCAGATTTATTCATTTTAAAAAACCTGACAGCAATAGTTCTTAAGGACCATATTCTGGAATTCAGATTTAGTTAAATATTCTACTGATTAAATAATGAAATTCTGCTTAAATAAAAATGAAACATAATGAGAAATCATATACCAATATGTACATAATGTACTTTAAAAATCGTGGGGTATATATTTTATGCAAAAAAATAAAATATCTATCATACAATATATAGATCATGCAAAACTGTCAGAGCACAAAATTCCTTATATTAATCCTTTATGATGATCTCTAATGTGATTATTGTATCTGGGACACAGGTTTTTTCAATTTTAAACTCTGCTCCCTTTAAACTCTGATATATAGTCTGTTTACACAATTTCAGACAATTTAACTTTTATCCACTTAAATCGTTCAGACTGGAAACAGGAATCAGCATCTCTGCCAGTATTGCATAGATGTCCTTCTCTATTCAAAATACATTTTCAAGCAAGTAACATTCTTGCATGTAAAGACAAACTTACAAGGGTTGTTCTTTGATTTTTTTTCTTTGATTTTCTACTTGATACAACATTTTGTAGAACAAACCAGAATCTATAAAACATTATTCTGGAAATTTCATAGCAACGAAACATAGAATAATATGAAGAGGCATGAAAAGAGAGAAACAAAACCTCTTTCTGTCTCTCCAAGACTTTTGTTATTACCACATTAGCAAATACAAGCTTCAAATCAAAACTTGGAATGTCCACTCCCAAACTACTACTGCAGCAAATGTGGTGATCATGTCTCATTGTCTTAACTTATGGAAAGATTAGTTTTAGTTTTGAACTGCACAGGAGATGTCTGTATTTTCCTAAAGCAAATTCTGTTTAGAGTAAAGGGCAAAAAAGAAAAAAAAAACCCAAGCCTTAACAAATTGCTTCCATTCTTATTCTCTTGATTTCTGAAATTCATCTTTAACTTCCTGATTACTCCAGTCTTTTAGGAAAAGACAGAATAGCATGGAATTCAAACTACTACATACATATGAATTCAGTCATCACTAAAAATATGAACTTCAGATGTTTTTAAAGTAACTTTTCTTTCAAGGTCACTGTTCTATGTGTCTGCCTTTTAGGCTAGTTTTAGATCCACTTTTTTATTTATGTAAGAGTCATATAATTTTCATTGCAATTTACTGCAAGACCATTAAAAACCAATTACATCTTTGGAGTTGTATACATTTTACATAGAATGTCTCTCCTTTTTAGTGGTCTTGCAAAACAGAACAACTTGAACATTATGACTGATGTTCCTACACAAAAAGAAATACTGCTTCTTTGAGGCTGTAACTTATTACTACCCTTCTTCCAGTTACCTTTGGAAGCAGGCTGCTTTTGAGGGTTGCAGTACTTTTCTGTAGACATGAAGATAACTGCCAATCCAATTTCTGCCTCTGGAATAGCCCTAAGATTCTTACTGTTAATATACAAATAAAAAAAAAAAAAGCTTTTTCAGCACAGATTGAAAGACGAACAGGCAATAACCACAGGTATGGCAAAGTACAAAATGTTCCATTCTTCCTCCAAAAAAATCAGCCTCCAAAAACCACTACCTTTTTTCCCATTACAGTAAGTCAGCACAATTATCCTTCATTAGAGCCATGTCCTATATGTGTGAACTCCCCTGTTTCCTGCTGCTGTAGCCACTGTCTAGCTCCAGTAATCTGGCCCATACATCTCTCCTTTCCTGATTTTTTGGGCATATAACCAATTATGCTTTACTTCTGATTCAAAAATGTGTGAAAAGAGACTTGAAAAATCGGACCACTTCTTACAAGTCAGGCACCCTTTCCCCACAAATCTTCTGTACTACAGTCATGAGGAGAGATTGAGTACTGTCTTGTCTACCTAGCAGGAAAATTTAGGGGAATTAGGTTTATGTGTTAGGATTAGGATTTTGTTTCATTGTTTTAATAAAATGGCATAATGATAATCCTAACATTTATAATATATGCAGTCTGCCCTCTGAAACAAATCCTACCACCAAAACAAAAAGTAATTTTCATTAAACAGCAGCTGTTCTTTAAAAACACTGTACAAATAATTATACAACAGTGAACCACATGACCTCAAGGTGCCATCTCATCTCCTTTTGAAGAAATACATATAAACAATGAAATATTATAAAATATCTATTTTGAATTCTTAGAATATATTAATTTTAAGTTCTTTTAAACAGTAGATGAGGAACTATTTACTGCCTGTAATTTTAAAGCAGCTTTATTACAATGAATTTCTGTAGAACTGAGTTCTACAAAAATATAATAAAAAGAAGAAAGCAGGAATTCCATCAAATCCTCATGGAACTGCCAAGTTCTTTCTTTAGTTACTCTGCTAAATACTTAGAACAATGTAAAAATGACCTCTTTATAAGCAGCCTCCTGCTTAAATATGTATGCAAACACCATGACCAAGTCTCTGTAGAAGTTCTGAAATTACCCTACCGCTGTACAAGAGAACAATGCTGCACCTTTCCAAGTCAGTCAGAATGGAATCAGTCCAGTTTGTCATAGAGTCAGATCCTGAGATCTGAGAGTTTGCCAAACCCACATCAACTACACAAACTTCAGGAGAAAGTAGTAAAGGCATTTCTTTTCTTCCTTCTGTCATCAACTTTACTTCTCCTCCTCCAAGAACAACTGCTGGACCCAGTTTCTTGTGCTATAAAGAGAATGCAAAAAAAAAAAATCTTAGAATGCAGTCAGTTCAGAGGTATCAGAATACAGAACTATCAGTGTAGTGCTTCTCACTAATGCACTACTGCAGATGTAATATGTTCTGGACCTTCTCTACATTTTATCTTGCTTAGGCCACTGTGCCATAGGAAATCCTTCTTTCCTGATGAACCCAGAATGAGTGTGATTTCAGAGTGAATAAACCTGTACTTAGCTATCCCTGCAATATTTTTGCAATCTAAAGCCTGATTACCTGCTTGGCAGTTAGAAATACAAACGTTTTTCCACTGAATATTTTTTTCCTTTCATGATGCTCAGATAAATCCAAGTTATCACTGCCAATGGAAGGCTCATCAACTGGAGGATAAAAGCTGCAAGAACAGAAAATAATAGTTAAAAAATTCAGATTTGCTTATCAGTACTGACTCACAGTCCTTTCTGTTTTAAAGTTCTGAAGTTAAAATCCTACATTTCTCTGTTAAAACTACTTAGATAGATAATTTTCAAGAGATTGTTAAGAAGAAACAGAGCCCCCAATTTCTCAGCATCAAAGACAAGACCAAGACTTTCTACTTCAGTAACTAAGAAAACGCTCTAAGAAATGCACTCACCCAATCTTCTGTACACATATCCACATTCTTACTAACAATACTGACAAATGAGACTGCAACTTCATTCTGCACTTACTCTAAATAATATTAAAACTCCACAAAAAATTAGTCATCCTGCTTCCTCCACTCTCCATATGTGGACAGTCACCTCTCATTCTCTTCTACTGTTTTAAATTGTGTACCACCACACTCGAGAACAGCCTACAACCTGACAGCAGACAAATACACTTTTTTTGCTGGTGGGATGGAGAACAGAAGGGATTCACTCTGCAGATTCTCTATTAGTTCATCCAATACAGGGAAACTGAGCTGGACTTTAGCTGGGAAATATATTAGGCAAAAATAAAACTCTACCCTGTAGTCCTAAATTATGTCACAGCCTGTGACCTCAGCTCCAGTTAATGATGGCCTGCCCAGAGCATGAAAAACCTCTGGAGTTAGGACATGCATCTAATAATTTCAGGATACTTACAAGATCTTTGAGCCATATATTCACTGCTACAGCAAGTCTGACAGACCAAGATGAAGGCATATGTCAGAAAGAATGGAAACTATAGGTCAATTTTAACCAAACTATACCACATCTGTACCCAAATAGCTGTTTATGTACATAGTTTGGCTGATCACAGAACTACTTATCTTTATTCTGACAGCTGATTATGTATCCTTTACATACTACTATGCAAGAAAAAAAAAAAAAAGCACAGCAAAAAATTCAGTTTAACACCAAAGATTGGCAGATTCCAAGGAAGAAACCTATGAAATGCTGAAATATTGACGTTTCAAAATGTCATGGTTTGACGCTGGTGCAATGCCAGTGCCCCCATGAAAATATATGCTCCCTGGTGTCTGCTGTGAGATGTGACCAGGAATAGAGCAAAGCAGGCTCCAAGTTAAAAATGAAGAAGAAAAAAACTTTATTAACTTACAACTATATATAGAAAGAAACACACACAGAACTCAGAATGAAAACCCTCCAAAAACATTCCTCCTCCCCCCCAAATTTCCAATACATCCACCCCTCAGATCATCAACTCTCAGTCCATCACGACCCTTTAGATAATCAATTCTCAGTTCATCAAGGAGTGAGGAGTCCCTCTGTGCCATAGGCTTCCCCTGGAAACACAGTTGAGATCTCTTGTGTTTCCATGTCACACATGGCACCGCCCGTGGATCATTGCCATCATGACATCTTCCTTCCATGCCCAGTGCTCTCACCACTGCACATGGACCAGAGCTGCTTCTAGGGTTCCCCTTTTAGAGATGCTTTGCCCAGTTCCAAAAAAACCACAGTCTCTCACTTTTGGGACACCTGTCCCCCCCAGATTCACCCCCTGGGGCTGAGGGGTCTCAAAACCAGAGATCTTCTCCTTCACTGAAGATCGAGGGCACCGACCACCCTCCTCACCCGTCCTCACCTGTTGTCTCTGTTCACGCACTCCTTCACATAACATCACTGCACTCTCTTGGCTCCAAGCCATTGCCTCCCCCTAAATGCAGTCTTTGTGTCACAGGAAAAATGGTTCTGTCCATGGCTATACAAGAAAAGTCCAGCCAAAGGTCACTCCATCATCTCCACCTACTCAAGATTCTTCTCCATTTCTCTCGTGGCCCATTTCCTCTTACCTCATCTCTATCTCTCTTCTCATTCAACTCCACAAGGATCAGCATTTGTAAGGTTTCCATCATCCAAGAAAAGGGTTAAAAATCTTCTGCCCGTCCAGAACTCCCAGCTGTCCTGCTGGGCACCTTCTCACTGCACCCCGCC
The DNA here is from genome assembly GCF_051311805.1 of Agelaius phoeniceus. NCBI lineage: Eukaryota > Metazoa > Chordata > Aves > Passeriformes > Icteridae > Agelaius > Agelaius phoeniceus. Next base: position 135,102,836 of record NC_135265.1, on the reverse strand, counting down.
CCCTTCTCCTTCTCAGCCCGATGTGCTATCGAATTTCAAGGTGGCACAGGCACAGACACCGGCTCTCTCTCTCTCTGGGGGGCTGCCCGATGCCTCTCAGTGTTCCTCCACCCTTCCATCCTGCAGGGGCCTTCCCCTCCCCTCTGTCCAAGGCCCTGGCTCACCTCACCCGGCCGCGTGGCTCCCCCTGCCCCGCCCAGCCCGCAGCCGGCAGGGGAGCTCTGACCGGGGCTCTGTTCCGGTGTTTCACCCACCGGAACCAAGAGAAAGCTTTCCTGGGCGTTCTCTGCTTTTAACCCCCTGTGTTCTCAGAGGCGTATCCATGTCCTCAGTGGCCACACCAGATGCCAATATTCAAATCTGAGCACCTATTGGTGTGACCACAGCATCCCAAAAACCTCACTTTCTCTCAAACCAGGACACAGAAAAAAATCAATCATATGTCAACAGAAAAACATCCCTCGATCATAAAAAATAAACCTATATTTAAAGGTGAACACAGTAAAAAGCACATAAATTTTCCACTTCATCCAAATATGCAATTCAATAACTATAGGCTAAAATGTGTTAGGAAGAGGCTATATAGTTACAGGTGCTTTTAAATAATCTTCATTCTTACGTGTTCTTCACAATCAGTTCTTCAAATTTTATGTACACAATGAAAATTAGGCAACCTAAATCCACCAGATTTTGAAAGGTGAGTATTTGATCTATTTCAGCAGCCTGTTCAAATCTGTTTACAGAAATATTGTTGCATTGAATTTGAATAGATATGATAAAGCCTACTAATTTCAAGTAGAAGAAGGGCAATTCAGATTTTAATTATTATGCCAGAAGATTTCTGATAGCAGATTCTCCAGAGACAGTTATTAACCTAAGATAAATACAAGGGACAAAGTCATCTTTAAAGATGAAAGGACAAGTAAAAATGGAAAAACAAGTTTTCACTACTTTGAAACTAGACTCCAGTTTCTTTATAAATATATTTTAAAATCTCCATTTTTTAACTTTGCTTTTTTGGGATGCAATCATAATTTAAAGTTGTATGCTAATCTTTGATTTTCCTTATAAACTCTTACCCAATGCTGATCTAAGCTCAACAGGCAACAGTCTTTTGCAGTCAGGATTCTGAAGTGATCCTCATATTTGGCCTCAAGGTTTTAATAGTAACACCATTATCTAGAAAAGATCCTCTACAACCTTGAATCTCTCATTACATAGATTTTGATTCTTGGTGAGTTTCTGTTAAAAACTCCTTACTTTTCTTCTTTTTCAAAACCCTGCACTATTGACACTGGCCTGCAGTAATAAAACACATTATTTCATACAAGATTGTGCTCATGCAGCCATTTGTGAAATCTTCAGTTATTGTTCTTCCTCACATAGGTTATCAGAGAGCACCAGAGGACTGGGGGTAACACCATAAAAAACTCAAGAAGTCACACATTCATATGGGAACTGCAGGTTTGCCATTACGTGAAGTCTTACTGTAAACAAAAAGACACTTTAATTATTTTTTTCTTTTTAACTTTAAGATAATGTTTCCCTAGGCCATTTGGGAGGGACCAGCTCTACAATAATAGTAAAGATGTAATTAGCAGTGTCACCCAGTATTGCCATCTCAATATACTTTTCCTCTTTCACACCCAAACCAGTTTTGCCCCATGCTGTCTGGTGTCCTCTGGCTATACCAGCTCAGGTCAGCTCTAGCTACAATGCACAATAGAGAAATTCCCAGCTGAAGTTACAAGTAATTTTGGAAGTTTAATGAAAATAGCTGCTAAGCAAATTTTCAGCATCTTCCCACAAGCTACATCTCAAAAATATGACCTATTTAAAATGCAGCAATCTGTGTATTAAATCAGCAGTTTCATTTAGCTTGATGCAGAACTCTCTTTGAAAGCTACATAATGTGCATACTGCTAGTGTCACTACCTTTAGCCAGTTCTGGTCCTCTCAGCATCTCAAAAGTTAGCAAAAATATTTCAGAAAGGTAAACATATCCATCTGCTTCTTTTTCAGGGAGCTCTTAAAAACCAATTATACTGTCACTTTTGTATTAAATGGACACACACCCTGGCTGCAAGACAAAGACACTTTTTACTTGTTCCTGTAACAGACAGGAACAGCAGCATTACCAACAGGTAATACTCCACCAAACAAATTCCACGTTGTACAACCAATCATTAGCTTTTGATGGCTTGTATGACCTGTACTATAAAAGAAAAAAAAATCTCACAGGAAAGTATTTCAGAGAGTAATAAATAGTTTGTTTAGTTTTCTTATATCCTCAGAAAACAATGCAGAAGTTTAAGTAGAAGGGAAAGTTAGAATTCATTCAGATTCTCTCTTTCTTCTGAAACTGAAGAACAGATGAGTTTTAAGCCACTCACAGATGACTGATTTGACATATTACATAAACCCTGCTAATGTAAAGCAGCATCTAGAAACTAAGGAGTATTTCCCACCAATTTCTCCAGATTGGCATCTGTATTTTTGTAACAAGGTAGTGTCATGTTCTGTGAAATATACGTTACCACATATCAAGCACAGCTTATTGTGAATCCTCTTGTGTTGTTTCTATTTCCATGTGTGCACCAGAACCTAGTTTACTATGTACCCAGCCTCAGTCTTCAAACTGTTCTACCAATGGCTACTACCACACCTACTAAAGAACATAAATTGCCATTTCCTAACATTTATGCATATTTATGCCCATATGAATGTATATACATAGTGGGAATTTCTAACCTGTATAAACCATTTGTTCATACAATAAAAAAACCAACAACCACAACCCTCAAACAAAACACAAATGTCTCCCTTTTCAAGGTAAAATGAGTAGCAATATGGGCTCAGATGAAATTGTCACATACGATATTATGACTATTTTACATTTTCTCACATCAAGAAAATAACCAAAAGAGCTATTCTGCAGTATTTATTGATTCCAAATTAAGAATTCCCTTTTGAAGTTAATTTAACCATGAAAACAATGAATATTCTATTCTCATTTAGTGAAAGCCAATGCACATTAGTCTCACTTCATCTCTCAACAGATAATTAAAAACCTCTTCTATTTCAGAGAATTCAATGGTCAGGCTAACTCTGTTCTGACCGAAGTTTACAGTAAACTCAGTAACTAACAGCACACTGGAAAAACACGTCTAGATAATGAAAGAAACTTGAAACAATTTCTTTTATAAAAGTGTAATTTCTTTATTTTTATGTATCAATTCCCAAAAGTGTTTGAAGCAACATTTAAATACCAACAAACAAGTTCCCTTTCAGAGACAGTAACATCTCTAAGCATAGAGTCAATTCCAGAGCTCATTTTATAACTCTAGAGATGAGAATAATAAAATTGCTGGAATATTAAAATGTTACTCATATTAAGCATTCCTCCACAAATAAAATTACTATGAATTGTGTACTATGTAAAAGTCATCAGATAAATGTGTAGTTATCTGATAATCTCACTCCCATAAATTTCATTCTGCAACACAGTAAACATAATGATTTGGCAACTTACCTTACATGATTTGGCAACTGTTGCCTGGACTGAACAGCTCTGATTAATTCAGAAAAAAACTCTGGTTTTATAATTGGTCGAGCACAAATCAAAGCACATATAGTCTGAAAAAACAGAAAATACAAATTTACTTCATAGAAAAAGTTCAAATAAAATATGGTTCAACTGACATTAGCTTTTTAAGATCTAAGATGTGGAAAATAAAACAATACTGATTTGTGCTTCTAGAATTGCTTTGCTTTTAAGAGCCCAGCTTTTAATTGCTGTCTTGATTAAAGTTATGAAACTGTAGAAGGTAACCAATAAAAATCCCTAAGTCTTCAAAATTGGCTTTTTTTGTTTTCTTTCCCTTCAACCTCATGTTGACATACACATCTTCTAAACTTGGAGAAAGAAGAGTTGGCTACAGTTTTGCAGAGAAAAGTCTTGAACAGCTCTAGAATTTAATTAGCAGTTGTGGGAAAACTGCAAAACAATGCTATCAACAGGCAAAAGCTCAACATACCTTAACAGTAACTTTTACTGATACCATTACAAGGTGGGTACATTCTTTTGTCCATTCATTCACTACAAGGCCTCCAAGCTGCTGGATGGCTTGATTTAAAGCATTTTTCTGAGCTACATCTAAACATGAGGAGCAGACAACCAAAGGTTCATATTCCACTCTGCAAAGAGAGAATCGCTTAAGTTAACTCAGCCAATCATCATGATAAACAGAGCTGACTTAACTATCATATTTTGTATCTCATGGAAATGTGAAGGAAAAAAAATAGAAGACCCATACTCTAATCTAGATCAAAGTAAAATCTTCCTGCTTTAAAATTTCCTGAAGAAACAAAATACTAATTTTTGTTCAGAAAAATTAATGTCAGTTTGACCTGAAATATTTCTATGGACTTGTGGCCCTCTTACAGACATCACATAGAATTAGTGCCTCAAGAATAGAGCAAGGTCTGGGAATATCCAAAAGAAATTTGAATGTGTGCCTCCAAAAGCAGAAGTATGCTCAAGAGGACAGGTGACCAACAGATCAACACTTCAAAATACAAATGTCATAAAATGCAATTTCAAGTAAGTTTCCTAACATGTCCATTATCCTTGACCATAAGCCTTTATATCTATTTTAGATCTTCCATATCAAATTATATTATTTCATTTTTAGATTATTTAAATTTCCTTCTACTTTGCAGACTTTCTAGTACAATAGCCATGATGTATCTGGTCTCATGGTATGATTCTTGTATCATGTTTCAGGTATGTTTACCTAAAATATTAAAAAAAATTATTGTAGTAATAGGAGGAGAATGCCAAGTTTTTTCTAACGATAAATAATACCAGCAGCATTGGTAAAACTGAATAAAATTTCAAGGCACAAAGCCACCTTCTGGTTACTTTAACATTGATTTTAATGGTAATTACACTTTTTCTATTTATCTGCTAGTTCATTTTTAGAATTCTTCCTGTAAATAAACATTAGTACTGGCTACCATGTTAAATTTGGAAAAAAAAAAACAAGTTGGTTTCACATCCTCCTGCAATGTCAGTTCTTTTCTCATTACATTCTAACAAGGGCTCCAACAAACTCTAAACCTTTCTCCCTTCTTCTCATTTGGTGTAGGATTTTGTTCTTTGCCTAAAAGAGCCTGAAAATACTCTCTGTACATGACATATTATCTTCTAAAATGCCAATGTTTTCTTATCTACAATTTTAATCTCCTAGTGTCAAAATAAATTATGCAAAAATATAAGGGAAAACTATTTCAGAAGCAGGTGTGGAACACCGGCAAAATACTATGTACCTCCTTTGCTTTCTAAAAATTAATCATTGCTGTAACACTTGCAAAGTTTCATGATATACTCTTCTAAAAAATTAATTTTTTACTTGATATTTTATAATCAAAACACTTACCTAAACTTGCTCTCAAAGACTCCAAAGTTGATTCTGTCACCAGACTGCAAAGACACTGAAGCACCATTGAGTTTTGATCCATTAACAAAAGTGCCATACTTGGATGTATCTCTTACTGTTAATACAGGTACTGTGAGAGACTGACTCTGAAGATAAACATAAACAAGCCATTATAGTTTATCAGAATGAGACAGTTTTATCAGAAACAAGTTACTATCATTGTGAATCAAAGCAATGGATAAATAAGAAGCAGCCCACAAAATATCATCTTATATAAAGACTTTGGACAATAAGGCTTGCTATATATAATTATTTATCTTCTGTTTTTTGCTATAGAGGAATGAGAGAAAATATCCATGTTTTTAGCTTTAGAACTTTTGTGCTTCTTACACTTAGTCTTTTTGGAGATAGCACTTCATCTTTCTGGAGACTGTGCATGGCAGTCATTCACTGGCCCAAAGCCTGAGCTAGTGCAATTTAGCAAGGCTCTGAGATTTATTATGTTTTCACCTACCACGCAGTTCTATCCTGGGCATCAGGCTGAATAGCAAGTAAAAGCCTAAGGTCACCTGAGGGCACTTTCTTGTGCTTCCTTCCATGAGGAATGCTAGTCTTCCCTGAACTGCAGGACATGGAGACACCAGCATCTCTTGAGGTTAGATACTGTCAGATTTCCTAAGTGCTCACAAGCCAATGAGAACACTGACAGCTTGTTTTTATGAAATTCTGCCATGCAGTTATATGCTACTAGACAGAATGGATCAGGTGTGAAGGGACCACTGGAGGCGATCTAATCCAAGCTGCCTGTTGGAGCAGGTTTCCTTACAGAATGCTACTTGGGATTGTCTCCAGGTTCCTTTGGAGTATCCAGAGTAGAGACTCCATAACCCCTCTGGGCACTCTGCTCCAGTGCTGAGTCACTCTCACAGCAAAGTTCTTGTGTTTTCAGGTGGAACATTCTGTGTTCCAGTTTCTGTCATTCCTACTGTTTGGCACCACCAAGAGCCTGGCTCCATCCTCTTGACACCCTCCCAGCTATTGACAGACATGGATGAGGCCCCATCTCAGCTGTCTCTTCTCAAGGCCGAACAGGCCCAGATCCCTCAGCCTTTCCTCACAACTGAGGTGCTCCTGTTCCCTCATTATCTTCACAGCCCTCCACTGGACTCACTCCGTATTTGCAGTATTAAAGGCACAAATATATATTTTACATGTTTTATTTTAAACACTACATAAGGTTACATAAATGAAATTTCTGTTGACTGGCTTCAAAACATCTGTAACTGTCACAACACTCAGTGACAGTAAATTGCTGATTGCTAATTCTCCTTGGTATATTTTTCTTTTCCGTGCCCTAAGCAAATACAGAATTAATGATGTGAAATGAAACAGAAGCTAAGTCTGCAGTAAAACAACTAAAGCATTTCCCAGAACCTAAAATTTATCTGTGTAATGAAACTTAATTGCATCATTTTCCTGCTATGATTATTTAATACAAATTCCTAGTGAATCTTTGGGATAAAAGGAAGCTTGGACTACTAAAATTATGCCACAGAATTCCTCAATGAAAGCAAACAAACCTAAGGAAAAAAAAAAACAAATTTCAAGATTAAAAAAAATAAACTACAGGTGATCAATGGTTCTACTCCAAGCATAAAACTGGTGAGAGCAAAATGAGAGCATGCATGGTCATGGCAGCCTGGATCAGCCCCACAGAGCACTGATAATGCAGTAAAATGGTGGCTACTTACAGGGCTTGTTTCAGGCCGACTTACGGTCAGAACTGCGTGACTTCGGCTGATGGACTGATCATCCTGAATCAAAATTGTGCAGTTCCTGCGTCCAACAACGTATTCTACACCGCTTAAAAGCCGATAGGGCTCTCCTGGAAATCAACAAGAGACAGAAAAATAACAATTTAGAAAAAAACCACACCAAAATACCTGAAGCACATGGGAGAGACATTGAGAAGTCTGTAGGACATCTAAACCTCAGCTCTGCCATGCATCATTTATGGTCAGAGCATGGTGCCAATAATGCCAAAGTTGTGGGTTTTATCCCCATATGTTCCATTCACTTAAGAACTGGACTCAATGATCCTTCCAACTTAGACTATTCTGTGACTCTGAATTCTGTGACTCTGAATAGAATTATCCATTTAGCTTATAGACAAAACCTCTTTCTTTCTTTCTTGCTCCCTTGCTCTGTCCATTATAAAGGGATACATTTTATGATAAATCAGTTTCAAAAGTGGCAGCACAATTTTTTTAAGGACAATATATTTTTACCAATACTTTACTGAAGATTAAGTGCAACATCTAGAATAAAAAAAAACCCTCAATGTAAGATAGGTTTTCTAAAACACCTTTATAAGGGTACCTGATTTTTTGAGGTTTTATTATTTATTCACATAACTGATTAAGAGGTTCAGAGGAAAATGTCTTCCTAATGAATGTAAGGAGATCTTCATGGAAATCAAATTGACACTTAGTAAGTCCAGCCTCTGACCAATGCTTATGCTTTGTACCTGTCACCTGGACCCAGTGGTGGCTTCCCAGTGAATGGCTTGACTTCCCGAGGGTGTGCTACCACTGGTCAACAGAAACAAAAACGTTCCTTGATGAATACAAGTACGTAAAGATAGACTCCAGTTATCGACCCTGGCAAATAACTTTCAAAATATGAACTGTGCAGAAATTATCATTCTGAATAGAATGAAGAGTGTTTTGATTCACTCAAGAGCTCTCTAAGCAGTAAGAGGTAAATCAGTTCATTTCAACATGATTAGCTGCTGTATCCACGAGGAAATAAATCAAACATCCCAAATTTCCTCCCAGTGAACCAGGAAATAGAGCAGATGCAGTTGTGTTAAGTCTGTTCCTTACAAGCACTTAGGAAGAAATATACGTATTACACGAGACCTATTATTAAAGTTCCCATCAACAAGAAAACAAAGAAGAGTATAGAGGAGATTTAGTTTCAAAACTCTCCATGCAAGAAACGCCATGAACTTCAACACTTGGTCCTTGAAACATCAACACAATAGTTACACATCGTTTCTGAGGCTGCTGCCTCAGAGTTCAACTCTCCGGCTATTTCAAAGCAGGACTCTGTAGCCTGTAGCACCCTAAGACATCCCACACGGGTTCGAAAAGCAGCCCTACTGCGTTTAGCAGGCGCTGTGGTCGGCAGTGCTCCAGGGAAATACGGAGGCTTCGGCGAGGACGAACGCCCCGAGCGACCAGGATTTAGATCAGCATCGGCCCGAGGCAAGACGGACACGCCCGCCCGGCTGGAGCCAGCCCTGGGGCCGCCATCAGCCCTGGGGCAGCCATCAGCCCGGCTGGAGCCAGCCCTGGGGCAGCCATCAGCGCTGGGGCAGCCATCAGCCCGGCACGCCCGGGGACCGCGCAGCGGCGGAAGGGGCGGCGAGGGGCCCGCAGTGCCGGGGCCCAGCCCGCCGGAGCGGCGGAGGCGTCTGGCGTTCCCTCACCTTTTCCCGAAGCGGGCACCAGCTTCCACATCCTGGAGCTCCGCCCGGCAGCCCCCGGCGACCCGGACAAGGCCGGGCCGGGGAGAGAAAATCCCGGGAACTACCGCTGCCGCCGCGATCCCGCGCGCCGGGCCGGGATAAGGGGAGGGACGCGACCGAGGGCGCCGCCTACTGGCCTCGCGCTACCTCTGCAGCCGTGGGCCGGCGCGCGTGCGCGGGGCGGGGCCGGGAGCTTGGGCGGGGCCGGGAGCTGGGCCGAGACGGAGGCGGGGCGGGGCAGAGGCGGGGCCGAGGGCGGGGCCAAGGCTGGGGCGAGGCCGAGACAGGGCCAGGGCGGAGCCGGGGCTGGGGCTGGGCCTGGAAGAGGCCGGGAAGGGGCCCGGGGGCTGGGGCGGGGCCGGAGGGCTGGGGCGGGGCCCGGGGGCTGGGGCGGGGCCGGGAAGAGGCAGGGAAGGGGCTCGGGGGCTGGGGCGGGGGCCGGAGGGCTGGGGCGGGGCCCGGGGGCTGGGGCGGGGCCGGGAAGAGGCCGGGAAGGGGCTCGGGGGCTGGGGCGGGGCCCGGGGGCTGGGGCGGGGCCCGGGGGCTGGGGCGGGGCCCGGGGCGGGGCCCGGGGGCTGGGGCGGGGCCCGGGGCCCGGGGCGGGGCCCGGGGCCCGGGGCGGGGCCCGGGGCCCGGGGCGGGGCCCGGGGCCCGGGGCGGGGCCCGGGGCCCGGGGCGGGGCCCGGGGCCCGGGGCGGGGCCCGGGGCCCGGGGCGGGGTCCGGGGGCTGGGGCGGGGCCCGGGCGAAGCCGAGGCGGGGTCGGGGCGGGCGCTCTCCCGCGGCTCTCGGAGTGGCTGTGGCCGAGAAGGTGCCCCTGTGTTGTTCCAAAATAGGTTCTTTCACCTGGTGTGCACGAGGCCAATCCACATTTGATTTATTTACAGTTCTGTGCAGAAAGGCGTGTTGGGTGACAAATCCACACGGCCAGCACAAGGAAACCAAAACTTTTTACTATTTAAACATTTTAGCAAAAAAGGGCATTCATGTTCATTGCCTACCAGTTACCTAGTTCTCTCATTAATTAGCGTTCTATGTTCTTTGGTTAATGATTCTCTCACCTCTCCTGCCGTTTAGTCCTTATACTCAGTCTTTCTCTTCTTTTGGGTCAGTGGGTAATCTCCCCTGTCAGAAATACCCAGTCAGACCTGATCTGAGCGAAGTTGCAAAGTTGCCTTTATTAGATTTTGTTTATCATGGGGATTCTGCCAAATGCCCTTGTAGCCCATAAATTCTGCATTCTTTGTGTCCAGTGTCAGTAGTACATCTCTCTTCCCAAGTTTTGTTAATCTCTCTCTAGGTCTGAGATCACTGAAACGTATCAAGCCCTAAGCCTTAGCAAGGCAATTCCACCGATAAATAATTTGTATTTCACCTGGACATCGCTTAGAACTTGTTTGCTCCTTTCTTGTTGATTAGGCTTGAAAGTATACAAAGATCAAGGATCAAAGACCGTCCTTTTTAAAGAAAATTTTTACATATTCTACGTTTTGCAGCACCTGGGGCGGGGGCGGTCTCGCCGGTTCCCCGACGCCCGCGGCTCTCGGTGCTCGCCCGGCGCCCGCCGCTCCTCCCCACGGAGCAGGCGCAGAGCGCGGCGCGGAACATGGCGGCGGCGGCGGTAGCGGGGCTGTGGCGGCGCGGGGTGCGCGGCCCCTGCGCGTTCGGCGCCGGGCGGGTAAGGCGCTCCCTGGGCTGCCGGGCTGAGGGCGGACGGGCGGCGCCGCGGAGGTGCTCCGCCACCTGCTGCCCCGCCGTCCCGGCTCTGCCCGGGCGCCGGTGTCCCGTCAGAGGGAGGGCACGGCGGGGCTCTGCGGTTCCCGCAGCCGGGGTTAGGGAAGCACCAGGAAGGGGCACCCCTCTGTTCTCCTCAGCTGCCGGCCCTGCCGGGGTTGGGGAAGCAGCCAGGAAAGGGGCACCCCTCGGTTCTCCTCAGCTGCCGGCCCTGCCCGCCGCGGAGCCCCGCCGAGGCGCGGGCTGAGCTGCCGGCACACGGCCTGCGGCCCCACCGCCGGGCGTGCCGTGTCACCCCGTTGAGCGTGGCGCCCTTTGGCCCCGTTAGCACAGCTGTGCAGGGCCATCCATTTAGGTAAATGGCTGGAATGTTGCTGTCCGAGCAGCGGCGCGGCTTGACTTGTGACCGAGTTGGCTTTATGGCAGGCTTCCAGTACCTGAAGGGGGCCTACAAGAAATCTGGAAGGGAACTTTTTGCAAGGGCATGGAGTGACAAGGGAGAATGGATTCAGATTGAAGGAGGGTGTTTAGGTTAGGTACGGACATGTTGCCCAGAAAAGCTGTGGATGCCCCATCTGTGGAGGTGTTCAAGACCAGGTTGGATCTCTGGGCAACCTGTTACTGTGGAAGGTGTTCCTGCCTATGGCAGGTGGGTTGGAACAAGATGATCTTTAAGGTCCTTTCCAATCCAAGCCATTCTATGATTCTATGACTGTGTGGATGTTGCTGGAGGCTGTTTCTAGTGATTTCTCCACAAGAACAGTGCTTCTTTCTAGTGACTGCTTTTGTTTCTGAGATGGCTTTCTGCATTTATTTCACAATTCACTTCCACCCCCTGGGTGAGGGTTGTTTTTTGGTTTGTCAGTGATTTGTGTGTTTGTTGTTTGATGTTTGGTTTTTTTAAGTTGTTTACTGGCTTCTTTATATCTCTGTTTACACCTGAGATTTAATTTAAAATCTCAGCCTTAAGCAGTGGAATGATTAAATTGCATGGATGCTGTCATAGAAGCCTCTTGTGCAAGCCAGTAAGGAGCTGATAGCAGTCTGACTAAAAGATTGCTCAATTATACCAGCTTTACTGGCTGGTTATCATTGCCATACTTTATTAGTCTTGGTGCAGTGTTCTGCTTTCCTCTGTAATGGCATGTCCTAATCTTCCTGCCTGGAGCAGCAGGAAAGCTGCTTGCAGTGTTATTTTCATGGAGGGCAAGAAGACTGGGCTGTGTCTGTCACTGCCAGAGCACCTGATCAGGGAGTCTCAGCACTCATGGGGGTTATCTCCATGTCCTGAAGGAAGGGGGAGTCCAAATGCCATTTTGATTTTCAGCTCTGCTGTGAGCTGAAATTCTCCAGAGGGAGCTTTTTTCCTGAAGAGAGATGAGCAGGGGGCTACTAAGAAAGTCCCAAAAGAGAACCTTCACATTTCCCTTTCCTGGAGGCTTAATAGTATCCTGGTACTCCGTGAAAGCATGCAAATTTTATTTTCACTGGGAGAATTCAATAACAGCAGTGTTTTACAAATGTGATAGTTCTAGCTCTGGTTCAAGCTTTGCTTTCTGAATTTTGTCCTGTGTAGTGGCTCCAACTCTTCAATTCAATTCAATTTTAGGTTTTCACAGAAGCTGGAAGGTACCCACAAGGATTGAGTCCAGCTCCTAAATGAATGTCCCATACGGGGATTGAGCTTGTGACCCTCGTGTTATTAGCACCACACTTTAAGTTGTATTAAATTGTGTAATTCCATGGTTGTTCTCTCTGTGTTCACCTGAGTTACTAATGCATATGTATTACCAGACAGATTCATGTGCACACTTCTGCAGGCCAACTTCAAGCTATGTGAACCCCCCAATGCATTGTAACTGTGGGAAGTACAGAGTAATCATCTACCACTAAATATATTGTCTCTTAATTTTAGTGTTCAAAATGTGAATTAGTAAACAGAACAAAAAAGTGCAATATTTTTAATATTTTCAGACTACCTTTCTTCTTCATGTCAGTCTATTGAACAATTGCATGGTTTTCTTAAGAGGATCATACAAGAGTAACCACTCACACTTCTTTCACAAAATTGTATTAGATTTTTTTTCTTTGTATTAAAATAAACACATTAAAGGCTCAAATACAAGATAAAACCAGAAAAAATAAGTATAACTTAGTCTTATAATTGCTTTGCACATCAAAAATAAAGTAAATCTAGTTTTGTTAAACTTAGAAGCATTTGCAGGTTCAGGTTGTGATAACTTCTGTCTTTTAAATAATAGGGGAATTTCTCAATTATTACTGTAGTGCTGCTGTCCCAAGGCATTTAATTCAATACTTAGATTAGGCCTTGAGTTAGTTTAGCGTATTAGGGTGCTAGAAATATCCTGTTTGCTATTTTTGCTGCAACTTTCTTGGTGACATCACTAATTTCTCATTACATTTGTGGGGTATTTTCTTACTAGCATAGTTTTCTATATGTAATACTGAGGTTTTTTTTTCATGTCTGTTTTTAAACATGTTCCAACCATGTGTCTTTTTGCAGGGACTAATCCTTCCAAGGCTAATGTACTGTAGCTGGTATTTCTGCTGGGATAGAGTGTGATGCTGATAACCTAACCCTGCCCAGTTTTTTCTGGGAGATGGCATTGGTTTCCTTAGCACCTCCAGTGGCCATTAGGGCAGGTCTTGTGAAGTTTGATTCTGTCCTGTTCTCCAGTAAAGAAGAAGGTTTGGTTGGATGGAGTAGTAAAGGATCAAAATCATGGATCTATTACTGAAGATTTTAAATTTGTAAATACATACATATGTAACCTAAAATCACATGGATTTGTTTGTGCATAAATTACAGTGCATATATCAATCTGATGCCCAAGTTCTTCTGTAATTAGTTGGTAATGGTTTTCCACACACTTTAGTAAAAGTGATAGATACAAAAAATGCACGAAGTAGCAAGAAGCATGACTGAAGTATTTTTCAGTAGTTCTCTAGTTGCAGTATAATATATAAAAATAGCTCAAGCGCTTTCCTAGTCTAGTGATAGAGTTTATGTAAAGGCCCATGTGAGTTGGTATAATGCAGTCTAGTCATTCTTATGTTCATATATATTTACTTATAATAAGGGAGTTATGATTGTTACCTCCATTGCCATAGGAAAATCTGATCTTGTGTAGCAGTCCTGCATACAGAAAGGTGAAGAAACTAACTTTTCTGGGTTTTTTTCTTTCAGTTTTTCAGCCGTGGGCCAAACGTGCTGCATCAAGACAGCAGTGCACCACAAGCTGCATTCTTCTCACCTCTTCAAAAAGTGATGTTGCCACCAAATACCTTCCAAGGGAAAGTGGCCTTTATAACTGGTGGAGGTACTGGGCTTGGCAAAGGGATGACAACAGCTTTGTCCAGTTTAGGTGCCAAGTGTGTTATAGCAAGCCGGTAAATATTAATGAAGATGTTTTAGAACTTTCACTTAGTACTGACTGCTGAATAGATGTTTTCTTCTTTACAAACCAGAAAAAATTATTCTATTTATTCTGTTGCAGTACACGTTTAAATTACAGTGTCATATTGTGGATTCTAGAAAGTTGCAGATTTATCTGCAAATGTTTAATGGTATAAAAATCAGTAGGAAGAAATAAACTAAGCACATTTTTGTGAAATGTGGCAGCAAAATGAACAACCTCAAATATTAGACATAAATTCAACTAAAGCCTTAAAGACAACAAAAATGTGCAGTGGGCAGTATGGAGCAGTAATAAATGTTATTAATACAGGTGTTCTTGATACAGATTAAATTACAATAAAGAATTAAATCCATTCCTCTTCTGACTTTCAACAAGAGCCCTGATTTTCCTTTAATGATGATTTTCTACAGCTCTCAAGTACTGCAGTAGAGTCTAGAAGCACTTCAGTAAAGTCTAGAAAAACAATCTCATTTTAAATCAAAATAAACAGAAGTGGTGTGACATTCATCCTAATAGTAATTTGTTTAGTTTCAAATGTGAATATGTATGTCTGTTATTAATACTAGTAGAGTAGTAGCTAAAACTAAGTTTGTTATGATTGTGTGCTTTTTTTCTGGCTTATCATATGTTGTTTGGCTTTAGAGTCTCTGAACCATTGTCACCTCTGAGTTGGTTTAAAGTAGCACTAACCATAAATTACCTAAAGTTTTCTTTCAGAAAGTTACTGGTTAAGCATAGTCTTAATCATAGTTTTAATTGATGAAAATCAGCAACATGCATATGCACACACAGATATTTTAAGTTGTAGTTCATATTTGCTCAGAAAAAAAAGATTGTAGTAATCTAAATTGTAATTGCATTTAACTGACATAAGGGATGTTAATGATTATTTCTAGGAAGCTGGATGTTTTGAAAGGAACAGCAGATGAAATTTCTTCTAAAACAGGGAATAAGGTAAATTTTTACAGAATTATGAATATGTTACATATTATACTCTACATTTTATTGGATTTTTTTTGCATTTGTATACTTCTATGGACTTGTTTAATTTATGAATGATACAGTTTTTAAGTCTTAAAACTGCCTTTCCATTATTCTTTAGGTTCATCCCATCCAGTGTGATGTGAGAGATCCTGTTTCAGTTAAGAATGCTGTTGCTGAAACAATCCAACTGGCAGGACATCCTGATGTAAGTATCCTAGGGAAAGAACTCATTCTTCATTACTGAAAATACTTTGCATAATAGGTGTGAAGAAACTCAATAAGATAGAAAGTTAATGGAATTTAAAAAGACACTAGACAGAGCAGTGGCAGTACTTCAAGATAAAGCTAACATTCATAGTTAGACCAGTTACTCTGTTCCTGTGGTTCTTAAAATATTTGGTGGCCAAGTAGACAAAACATTTTTACCCTTACTCTGAGGTCTAACATCTCATTTCAAATAATGGGACAATTCTGGAGGCATTCTTTGAATTAAGGGAATGGAGTATCGCCCTTAAATCCTCCTAAAAATGTGATTTACCTGTGTTTACTGAATTACATCTTAACACAATGCTTCACAAATTAGGAATGGAAATAAGCATAAATGTCTTCTTTGATCCTTGCTTAGCTTATTAATATACACAAGGAAGGTTCCAATTTGAAGATTAAGTTCTCATAAAATGAAGAAAAAAGTCTTCAGTCAAGCCAAGCATCTGCTTTTTTATAGTTTGGCAAAAAGCCAACAGAGCTCTTTACATCAGATTGTGAGGAGGGTGATCTGGTGGAGTCTGAAAGATGATGTCACCAAATTCTGATGTGATTGTGAGATAACAACTTGGATTCTGCTAGCTGATAGAAAGTGTGATGATGTAGCATCATTGTAAAGGACAGATTTAAAACTATTTACTGTAAATTTAAAATTATTGTATGTCTGTCGTCGACAATTTGCATTCAGGAGGAGCTTCCTACACACGTGGTAGAGAACCTACTGAATTTTAAATATTGTAAGAAGTAGAGAAATTGTAGGCTATATAGCTGTGTGCTATAACAGTGCTAGAAAAAAGGCAATTCACTGTCCTGATTTGTAGACAAGATTCTCTGGATATTATTTTGACTGTTAGTTAAGGAAATTTTTGGCCTAAGTGAAAATCATGAAGATTTTACATGTGTGCAGAGAGGGAGGAGATTTCTTCCTGTATAGTGCATTTTTAGAGCACCAGTAATTTTCTGAATAAATGCTTTCCGTGATTTGTTCTTTGCAAGCATTTACCTTCTCTTTAATTTCATGTATTTTGTGTGTTTAAGATAGATGTCAGAGTAAATTGAATATTCAGTTCTTTTTGTCCAGTTTTTCTCTTTGTTGCAGACATGAGATGTTAGTTTATGAATCCTGAGTATCACTCACTGCCATACTGCATGTGAGATGAGATCTCAAAGACAGAAGTTAATGGCAGTAACTTGAAAGTCCTTCCAGCTTTGTTTTGTTCATTCCATTCCCAAGAATGTTACTCACAATTAGAAAGCAATCATTCTTTTTTCATGGCTTATTTTGGCAGTCCTACATACCTCAAAGATCACATGGTACAGTTCTTAGTTCACTAGTTTTATTGTTGTGTCTTTCCTGTATTTATTTAGTGATTCAAGTAACCTCCTTAGTATCTCAAGGTGTTGGGATTTTTATTCCTTCAAATTTTAGGGAGGCCTTTTAATTGAATTTGCTCTCCATATGTATAATTTATGGCTGTTGTATATTATTAGTTTTACATTCATGTAATATGTACTGTACTCTGTTTCGTTATTGAAAATTCAAATATCTTCATTAGACTTTAGCCCAGAAGTTCTTCTGGACAAATTGTTTTATGTCCAAACCTACATGAATCAAGGTGCCATTCCATTAATAGTACATCATTATATTCTTCAACACATTATATTATTAAATATGCCAGATCTGGCTACATAAGTTTTGGTTTAAATACTGCTAATGTGATGCTTAGTCCCCTGAAGTGAAAGAATCCTCTGCCTGATGATTGTTCATAGGAAGTGACAGAGGTGCATCTATTCAACAGAAGTTTTGTAGTGGTTGTTTGCAGTATGTTGTATCAAAATATTCTCATCACATCTCAGTGATTTGAATTCCTGTTATACAGCAGTCACTACATCCAGACTTCAGTTATCAGGTGCTGCCTTTTGCTTCTGTTCCCATGCATCCATTATATTAAATAGATGTGATGCTGGAATTTGATGGAAGCAAACTTTTCTGTTAGGATGCACTTGGGACACTATGGAAAATAGTGACTTAAGTCAGCCTCTACATGATACAGTTCCTCAATACAGTAATTTGGAAATACAGTCCATTTTCTGTTACTGATACTTTATCTGTGCTGCAGATGGTAAAATTTCTTCTGGATTTTTCTCCCTCTTCCCATGCTCCCCATACCTCATTCAATGAGGGTATGTTTACTTTTGTCCCCTGGAGCCCCTAAAAAGCTCCTTGTAAATTCTTTACTTATGTCTCTCTTTGGAAGAGTTATTGTTAGTTAACTCTTTTCCTTCATGTGTTTCAGGTTGTGATAAACAACGCAGCTGGAAATTTTATTTCCCCTTCTGAACGACTTTCTGCTAATGCCTGGAAAACAATAACTGACATTGTACTTAACGGTACTGCCTTTGTAACTCTGGAAATTGGAAAGGAGCTCATTAAAGTAAAAAAAGGTATCTTAGGCATTGTGACATGCTATTACTTGCTATGCTTGCATTGTCATTATAGCCAGTTTTGAGAGTTCATGTGAGAAGAGAAATACAATTTTTAATATTCTTCTAGAAAGGAAATTTTTCAGTGAAAGCTGTACTTAAGTATCACACAGTAGATCTGGCTAACAATTACTTCATTGTAGTACCAGGCCTTACAGTTGGACCCAGAGGCCAACTGAGGCTGAATATAAAAATCTAATTGCAGAGTTCTAGTTGCAAAACATTTTTAAAATTAAAAAATAAAGCTTTGTGTTAAAAAACAAAAAAAGCTGTTATTTCTTCTGAATTTTCTCTGTGTATGTTAATTTCATTGAACTGAACATGGGATATTTCTTTAAATGAACAAGAAGTCGGGATATCCCTTTGAATTTTCCTCCCACAGTAAAATAAAATTTACAGCTGTGCTGTATGACTAATAGTACTAGAGAATATTACGTTTAAGGTCATTTGAAAAAGAACTTTGAAATTGAAATCAGTATTGGATTTTATTTTCCCAGGTTTCATTCTTAATTCTGGACTACCTAGAAGTTTAATTCAATATCACAGTTTCACCTTAAACATATGACAGTCCTTTATATACTATTTAGCCAAAGATTTATTTAAACAGATTATTGTTTTAAAAGGAAAGGTGATGTATGCCCTTCTATGTTATATCATAGATTATTTACAAAGAACTGCTTTCATTTTACGTTCCAGTTATAAATTGAAAATGAAGGAGTTTATTTTATGAGATCAGCATAATATAATGTCAAATTCATTTAAAAGCAGGGAGATATAATTTTGGTTTTCAATGTGCCCTCACTACTGAGCCCTGTTTTCTATGTACAGCCACTGTGTTGGAATACTACTTTTGTATTTACATTGGAATTTCTTTAACCTCTGAATTAGTTTCTTCATTTCTTCACCTTCTGAATTAATTTCTTCCAAATCCTCTCCAAAAAGTATTCCATGAGCTTATACTATTTAATTATAACAATATGAAGTTAATATTCTTTCAGTGGCTCTGTAACAGTTTTTGTTAGTATACAAGTGTGTCCCCTCTATATTTTAGCAGCACATGAAAAATTAATTTCCACCATTCTAGTGCTGATATTCCTACATGAGAAACCCATCCCCAGCTATGACTTACTATATCATTATGGCAGACCACTGAAATAGGTTGTCTTGTGGTCTTCTAGGTGCACGTGGTGTGCCCATATAGTAATGTGAAATATGAAATAAAATATGCTTTTGTTTTTGCTGTTGTTGAATGAAAACAACATTACTTTCCTTACTTCCATCCTCAAATTTGGTAAAATCCAGATGTCATTCACCTTCATGTTGTCTCTCTTTCTTTGACTTCTAAGCTTCCAAAACATTGGAATTTTTTTTGCTATTACTTGCATGTCTTCTTTCTAGGGAAGTCCATCTGTAAATAAGACTTTTTGTTGAAGGCTTTCTTTAAGGCATGTTTTTGTAAGTCATATGTATGTGTTTGTCTTCTCACCTTCATTTTCTTTGTATTTGCTTGTGGTTTTTTAGTTTGAGCAGAGGCCTTAGTTTCTAAAGTGATGCTACCTAGTGCAGATATTTTAGAGCAGTCTGTGAGGACACTAGGAATCTGACAGTTTCTAGAGCACTGGGATGTCCTTTAGGTCTGCAGTGTGACCTACATTAGGTCTAATTTAGTAAATAAAAGTTTTCTGCTTTTAGACTGCAAATTTGTGCTGGTATTTAAAAGGAATTTGTAATCTGCTAGCATGTTAGTTATTTTTACAAAGTTAGAGGAACTAATTGATCAGTTATTGTCCATTTTGTGAATATAGGCTTTAGAAATAAAAGTTGTATACGAGCTGAAGTGTTCTTTAAATATCAGAGCTGTAAATTTCTCAGTTATTCTTGCTTCTGTGTTAAGTTCACCTAGCTTACATCTATTTAACCTTTATTTAAAAAGAAAATCAGTGGTTTAATTCTACAAAATGTGTAATTAACAATCATCTCTAGATAACTGCAAAGTTGTTCTAGGGTTTTTTGCCTTTCAAAGTCTCTCAGTGAAGACTCCTTTTTTATAAACAGGTCCCATGATTTCTGGATATCTGCTGGCATTTCAATTAGTGCTTGTTTTTGGTTCTCTTTAGTTTCTCTTGTGTTATATTACTGTAATTTTTTACCTGAGTCTACTTACATCCAATCTATCAGTAGTGTATATTGTTTTAGAAATATTCCCTGGGCAGCTATTTTAATGAAATTATTTTTGAAATATAGTAAGTAGAACAGTTATTTTAGTTACTATGACGTAAGCAGTGAACTGTCTTCCCTTGTCCTTCATTTCCCAGCTACAGTAAGCTCATGCCAGTCATTGATCAGATATAATTTGAAGGATTCTATAAAAGAAAGATTAAATAAGCAGTTGCAGTTTCCATTCTATTCTAGAATGTTTTTTTGCTAAATCTGTTATAAAATACAGCATATAAAAGAAAGTAGTTCTTTTATAAAGGAGTTTGTTTTGATAATAATAGGAAAAGTTATGCAGGTTCACTCTATAATTGGCTCTGCTGCAGAAAAAGCTTCTGGAAATTTCTTTAAAATATTTTATTTTTCTGCATAAACATTAATTCAAGCCTTCACCTGTTAATTGGAGATTATGCCAAACCTAAGTGTTAGTGCTGATTGTTTTCCTTGTTTGTTTTTGTTTGTTTTTTGTTTTGTTGGTTTTTTGGGTTTTTTTTCCCCCACTCAGTAATTGATGAATTTAGGGCAAAATGTCTGGTTAGTGGCAACTAGACTAGGGCAGCTTCTGAAAAAACACTGTAAGATCTTAGGCCTTCACTCTAGTTAGACTAATTTATGCATTAAGTTCATTATCAGTGGAAGTCTGAGGGCTTAGACCTTCAGAGCCTCATCAATGGCTATTTGCACTTACCTAGAACAACTCTCTTAACACTCATGCAAAAGAGGAGGAAACTGAAATAAACAGGCTTGGGAAAGAAAGTTTCAAACACTATATTTTAAAAATGCCTTTTCACTGCCCAGACTGAAAAGGTATCCCTACCACTTGAGCTGAAAACATCTGTACCATTTAGCTTGCTTTTATCTGAACTTGAGAGTTTGATCTTCAGGGTTGTTTGGTTTGTGTGGTGTGGGTTGTTTATTAAATGTTTTTTCCCCTTCTAGGAGCAGCATTCCTGGCTATTACAACAATTTATGCAGAGAGTGGTTCAGGATTTGTGTTGCCGAGTGCCTCTGCCAAAGCTGGCGTAGAAGCAATGAGCAAGTGAGTAATACAGCAAAATGTGTGCTTTGATTTTCACATCCTTAAGATAGGGTAATTGGTCTATAAAAATGGAGCTTATTAGTGTAGACCCCTATATCACTGTTCCACAAGAGTTCAATCCAGGCTCCAGTATCCTAGCAAGAAAATAGTATGCTGGCAGTTTCTTACAAAGGGAAGTATTAACTGCTACTGGTTGTTTTTTACAAGACCGAGATAAGGACAAGTAGAACTACTTATTTTGGCAATTGCAAGTTCCAAAGTTTGTTTCACGGAGTTTTGATAATCAGATTCTCTTGCATTCTCATTGGTGAACCAGCACCTAAAGACAGCTATGAGGGGGACTGTTTGGGTTCTGTAGCATCTTCTACATTCTTTTGTCTGAGGAAAATACATGCCTGTTATTTGGGTGCAGTATAGTGTGGCTTCAGCACTGTTTAGATTACTCAACAAATTTGTTTCCTGTCACTATTTAAAATTAAAGTCTGCAGTTCTGCTTAGTTCAGAACAGTATCATGTTGATATATCCACTGAGTATCATGTTGACATATCCATTGTGCTCAGCAAACAAAAGGATTTCTCTCATTTTTAATTTCAGGCTAGTCCTTCATAGCACTTTGATCTTTCCTCACACATAGATCTTTCCTCTGCACTTCAGCAGAAAGAATTGAATAGATTTGAAGCCTTTAGTAACTAGAATTCTGTATCTGGAAGAAAATGAGGGACTGAGTAATGGTCTTGATTTCTATTCTACAGAGCTGTAAAGGAAATGTGTAGAGAGACTTTATGACTCAGCTAACTCATTCACTATGGTAGATCCAAAGACATGCAGAGAAAATGTCATAAAGCAAAACTATTCTAGTGGTTCTATTTTAAAATGTATCCTCTGTTTTATTTCAAAACATAATGTGAGAGCTGTGTTGCAAATGTTAGAAATGTGTACTTGTGGGATAGTTGAAATTGCCACAGAAAGATGATGGCCTAACGGTTGTTTGGTAAGGAATTTGGATGCCAACACCATCTGTGATTTGCAAGGGAGAAAGAATTGCTCCTTCACCCTACTTTACATATGATTCCTCTGTTAAGTCAATATTCCTCTAATGGTGAATGAGATTTTTTTTACTTCTCTGAAATTATTTTGTTAAGCACAAAAAAACCCTTTAAGCATAAATTGTCTGCTTCAGGAATGTTCTAATATTTACACATTTGATTAAATTTTAATTTCTTTTGAATAGGATTTCAATATTGTGTTTAAAATATTGATGCATTCTGTTAATGAATTTTTAGGTCTCTTGCGGCTGAATGGGGTAGATATGGCATGAGATTCAATGTGATTCAACCAGGTCCAATAAAAACAAAGGTACATGGCATGAAGTGAAACACAGCCTTGAATGTGCTTTGTAGTACAGACTTAACTTCACAACAGTCTAACTTTTCTGTAGCTGTAAATTCTAATAGGATTTCCTTGATAGTCAAGACTATGCTGGAATATTGAACACACTTCCCTCTTAGTCTTTTTATAAAATAGGATTTTTTGAACTTCTGAGACCTGCCACTGTCCCCTCTACTACACTTGATATAAACAGAACTTCTTTTTTTAGTGTTTCAAATAATTGATATATCAAAGTACTTAAGGATGATTCTTATTTCTGTGTATTTAGTTTGTCAAGTGGAGTGAATCTTTACAGTTGTTGGAGTAAAGTTCCTGTTTCTGCTTAACTCCTAATTTTTAAATAAAACATCTGAAACATTCCAAAATCTTAGAATCTCTTTTAGGTAAATGAGAACAGAATCTCACTAGTTTTGTTGAAAATCTCAAAACTAGAAAGAGAAAACTAAGTTGGCAAGGAAATGAGAAGCTTTGAAGTGAGTGAGAAGGAGGACTGAAGGGTTTGAAGGAAGTAACCCAGAGAGCTGGAACAGGAAGAATAAAGAAAGCAGTCCTGCAAGAAGAGAAAGGAGGATCCATTTCCCATTGAATCAAATTATTATGATTATGAGCACTAACAACTAATAATGGTATTACTTCTTCCATAAAATATTTCACAGTTGTTTTTGCTGTTGTTTTGGGAATAGGGGTACAGAGTTGGTTCTTTTTTACTTTTTTGTGTGTTTGTTTTATTTACTATTCTTTCCTTTTCCCCCTCTTGTCTGTTTTAGATGCTACACTGGAACACTTAGTTTTGACTCTTTTCACTAAAAAGAAAAATAAGTGGCAGAATTAGCAGGATTATAAGAATGTTGAGATACCATTAGAGGATCAGACCAAAAGTTCTCCAATCTTGTGTATTTTTAAGTAAGAGTAGAAGAAAAACATTTGGCAAGTTACAGGATTTAAGTGTCTGTAATGCTACCTCCAGTTAATGTTCCTTTTTTGAACTAATAGTGTATAATCTGTTTGAGATAATGTGTGTTAATAAAAGGCTACATTTGGTGTATGGTTCCAACCTGAAATTTCCCTGAAAGCATAAAAAGGCAGAGAGCATATTGCAAAATCAAGGGTTTCTGCCTTAGGGGGAGTATCAATGGCTTTAAAACATAACTGTTTTAAGTCATGTTGGGAAAAGAATAAGGCATACAAGCACAACACTCTTAGGCTTATAAACTGGCAATTAAAAACATGGCAATAGAAGACTTAAATTGCATGCTTGCAGCCATGATTACATAAATTACAATGTGCTTTAAATCATAACTCCAGTAATTTAACATAAATGTTACTGATACATTTCTGATTTTGAGTGAGGTGGTTATTTCCTTGTGGAGGAGCAGAAAAAACTCCTTTTATTTCCTGTGCCATTTTAAGCTATTCAAGTACTAAAGCTTCCAATGACTTCCTTTAGCTTTAGCAGTTGCTGCAATTTAACTGAACTTGATGTTTTTTTCTTTTCCATTTTATTTACTCAGTCACCTATAATTTATTTTTGGTCACTTGGCTGTTCCTCTTCTCCTCTTGTTCCTCTCCTCTGTCCATGCAGCAATTTTGAGTTTTGGTTATTTTCTCAGATGTTTATCTAGGGTGTTTGAGGAAAATAAGATGATTAAATCCTTTTGTTTTGCACAGATAGATGGTGGGTGACTATCCCAAATGGATTAAATTCCAACTTATCAGTAGATGCATATCAGTTCAACAGGGATAAATTGCTTTTCTTCTCTACTTCTTTCTTTTTCATTCTACTGACAATTAGGGTGTAGACAGCTTACAAATATTAACTTCCATATTGTGTGTGTGGAGTCAAATCTCTAATGGATTTTATTTTGTGATGTTGTTATAACTTTTTTTTAATGTTCCTTTTAATTCTCAGGGTGCTTTTAGCCGCCTTGACCCAACAGGCGCATTTGAGAAGATGATGATTGAGAGGATTCCCTGTGGTCGTCTGGGTACTATAGAAGAAATTGCAAATCTTGCTGCCTATTTCTGCAGTGATTATGCAAGCTGGGTTAATGGAGCAGTGAGTTTTGGTTGATCTTGTTTGTACAATTAACCTGATGATGGTGTGAGTATTGCTGATATTTCTTCAAGCCCCTGGTTTCAGAAATGAAGCAGAACATCTTGATTTTAAATTCTTCACAAGTATTATTCATCTTTTAAGTGTAGTGCATGGTTGTTAGCACCTTTAAAAAGAACTTTTAAAAGTGACTGCATTGCATTATTTTGAGTATGGGCATTTTTCACCCAAATCAGTAAAATTTATTTTCACAGTTCATAACAAGGGAATATTGCAGAAATCACACAATTCCTAAATACACTGTTTGTGCTCTTTCTAGGTTATCAGAATGGATGGTGGAGAATATGTTTCTATGGCAGGAGAATTCAATGCTTTGAAGAAGGTATTAATTTCCTTGTTCACTATTTTACATTTAGATACTTTGATGTGCAAGTATTATACGAAATGCCAATAAAATCTCTTTTCTTTTGTTAGGTTACCAAAGAGCAGTGGGATATGATGGAAGCAATGATTAGAAAAACAAAAGGCTCCTAAAGTACATAACTTTATGGTGGAGATTCTTGGAAATGAACCACTACTTTTTCATTAATATTTAGAAATAACCAATTGAGAAATAGCCTTCAAAGTCTTTTTTATGCTAATTTCAATAAAATATTTTGAAATTGTTGTATTTTGAATATAGTTTGTATATTTTTCCAATGTAAAATCTGTTCTGTTGCCAATAGTGAGCAACAGTTGGTCACTAATATTTCATTGGTCTTTAGATTGTTTTACATAGCCATGCTATGGTCTACAATCAGCCTTTTTTTTTTTTTTTTGATCTTCTGAGGATTTTTTTTCTCATATATATGCAAGTGTCTATTAATATTGTAATACCAATAGCATTTCAGTACTATCATAACTGAATGTAATCATTAATCTGAAGAGAGAAACAAACTACTAAGTCCTAATCTTCACACTTCAATAAGAAATTCTAAACTTGCAGATACAGTTTCACATTATTAGCAGGACTACATACACTGAGAAAAGATGTAACTCCTGTGGTTACTTAGGAAATCTTGAAATGCCTAACTGTCTTGGTCTCATCTTTTGTGACATTTTCAGTCTGTTAATTATCTTTTTCTGAACTTTAAAAATGGCATTTACAGACCTGCTGTGCCTTTCTAAGGAGCTTGCTCTTTGTCATGATGAAGTTAATGTTCTTGAAAATGAGAAGCTGAAAATCATTTGTTATTACATATGTGTGACTATGGCAGCTCTCCATAAAAAGCAGTTTTTTTAAGACTGTTAAAGGGATGCCGGTATATTGGGACTGAAAGTGTTGAAACCTCATTTGTTGAAATGTACAAAAAATCCCTAGGTTTCATTTGCATTCACAAGCTGGTACTAAAGAAACTTTTAGATGGCATTACTTCTGAATCTAGTCAATTTATCCATTCCAGATAAACAGGTGATAAAAAAATTGTTCTTCCTCTTTTATCCAAATTTACAGAGTTGGTAGATTTTGTCCCTCATGTCTCAGACAATGGCTGGAATTCTTCAAAGAAATTATCAGCCTCTGGCCTTTACAACCTGAAATCAATGCTTGCTTTTTTTTTTTTTTGTTTTGGTTTGGTTTTTTGTTGGTTTTTTTTGTGTTTACTAGAGCTCCAGCCGGTCACCACATACAAGCATGTACATAGTTTTATGTGCTTTGAGACTGATACAGTGATTTAAGAGTCAGGACAATAGAATCAATATAAGGATGTCTTCCTTCAGGTGATGGTGGCAGTCATGTATTTTTCCACACAATCCAGGGCACACTTAACATGTGTAACATGTGTAACAGATGTGCCAACATCTGACTTTGAAGTCACTTGATTGCCTTATTACAAATCTGAAGCAAGCTAAGATGTATTCTGCTCAAAGTGTGGACTGTATTAGTGCAGGCTTCCATGTGCCTTTCTCCTGTGAGTGATGGTTCTGTGTGGGATTGAACAGCCACTGATAATAAAACAAATCAAAAAAACAAATGTGTTTATTGGAGCAGCCTTCAAGGTGTTCTTGAGCACAATGTAAAGCTTTTTTATGGTAACTTGGGCTTGGTAGGTGTGTTGTCAAGATCAAATTCTGACATGACAGCCATGTCTTTTCCTCAAAAAGTGATTTAATTGAGAAGTTAGGCCCATATATACTGTTTTTTGCTTGTCATCCTTTGCATATATTGTCTCCTTGTATGGGACACAGTTGCATATGAGACTTTTGACATTTAAAAAAAAGTGCTTCAGAGAAAAATGTATGTTTGTGAGGTGTGGTAACATCAATTATTTCTCTGGAATGCCTAGCAGGTTATCCTCTGGTGACAGGCTGTCAATAAAAATAAGTTCCTATCAGTCTCTTGCATCTGTGGGTTTCTGTGACTTACTATAGCTAGGTGTGTTGTGTGATTGAAGTACTGGACTGAGACTGTAGATTACTATCTCAATGGTTCAATCTCTGAAATTGCCATGGACTCCATGTGACCTGAAGTGATTTCTGTAGCCTGTGAACAGCAGGACAGGTGTACTGTGCAGTGTTCCCTCAGAGCTGGTCATGTGAAGCAAGAAGACTGGCAAGTTTCTTCTAGCTCACAAAACAGGTCCTGTGTGGGGCATAGGTGGGAAAGATCAAGAAAGAGGCATATTCCAAGTCTCAACATGAAGTTGGGATCCAGTTTGTACTTGGTTTTGGGTGCTAGGAAGCACTTCTGCCTGTCATATAGATCTCTTCCCTGTGTATAAAATAATGGTAACACGATAGCAGATTTTGCTTCATCTGACATTGTCAGAATATTGAAGGGAGGCCTCTTAAAGCCTGTCTTGCAAAGAGATACTGGGGATTTATTTACTAACAGAATGTTTGTCATTTGTAGAAATGGATACTGCTTCTGAAGTCTTCTACCTGTTAACTGTTCATAGCTAAATGAATTATTAATTGTAAAGTGACAAAAAAACCTATTTTTAAAGCGATGGAGCTAGAAAGCACGTTTTAAGTTTTAATGAGCATCTATAATAAGAATAGGGTATCTTTTATCTTGCTTATGCCAGTGACATCTATTTCAAACTACACAAGTTAGTTGCTTTTAGATGCTGAACATTTTGTCTTGACAAGGTGTGTATACAATATGTAGATTTTAGAAATGGCATTTAATGTTTTAAGAGTTATATGTTACTTAACTTACAAAATACTTGCTAATATATAGACTTAGTTAAGTGAGAAAACATAACTGATCTTGTCATCCACTGCTACAGGAGAATAGAATAGTCTGGCTGGGACACATTTCCTTCAATAAAAGTTCTTAGATTTGGTAGGGACAGAAAAGAAACATTACTATGAAGACATGAATCCTAAACATCTCAAGTTTATGTTTTGCTTAAATACAGTGTAATTGTTACTGAAGTAGCAACCCATGATATCTGAACTCGGGGAAGGAATACGGGAAAGCTTTATAGCTACTACTTAACCCAGGCAGTGTCTGATTTGGAAACTCCCAAAGAAGCTGTTCCTAAATGCTGATGAGGATTAGACTGTCCTGAAAAAGGCATAAAATACTGCTAAAACCCAAGAGGTGTCCAATCCATAAGCATGCCCCACAGCTTTGTATTACTCACAGACTGAAACAAAGCACAGTCATCACAGCTACTTTATTCCAAACATAGCTAAACTGGCAGGAGAGGTAGGGTCTTTGCTGTCTTAGGCTGGCATATTTGCCCTGAGGTTATTACATTTCTCACCCTGAGATTGCCAGTGAGACCCAATGAAAAGGGAAGGATAAAAAAAGTATTGCTTTGTGGCAAAATCATTTTATGAAGTTGGAGGGACAGGATCATGGAGAAATGAGTCAGAAAAGGTGATGGTGTATATTGGAGATTGCAACAGGAGTCAGTAGGGGTGCAGAGGCAATTTAATTTTCATGAGTCACAAGGATGTTTCCCTAAAATCCAAATACCTTTTTAAAAATAACTTTTGCATGGTCCATTAGTGGAAGGTGGTGTAGATTCCATGAACTCAACTTGGAGACACCCACAAAGAGGATTCATTGTTTGTTTTCAACTGAAAAGTACATCTTGTCTGCTTAATTAAATCTTTAAATTACCCTTTTTATTTCTGCTGGTGATTTACTGTCTTTGGAACCTGTTAAAATTTATTAGATTAATTCAGTGCTGCAAAAGTGTTATTGTGCTATAGTAGAGGCTTATCAACAAGTTATGAAAATCATTTAAGATTGCAAATGAGAGAAATCTATTGTATTTCCTCTTCATTATGATACCAGAACTGCTGTCAGTCTTTAGTTCTCCTAGTTCTGGGAACTCTCTCCTCTTTAATGTTTTAATTACTGTTGAGAATATTTCTTCCATTTCCCAAGTTGAGGATTGCTTTACAAACAGAAGATGATACTGTTTGAGGGAACTTTGAGTTCCTAGCTGTCCGTACTGGCTTCCAAATTCATGTGAACTGCTCATTTTTATTTTCTTTTTTTCCCCATACTGATAACATGTAACTAAAGACACTGAACTGCAAGAAACTTTGTACCATTGTCTTCCTCCAATATAACATCTTGTGTTGCAACTGCTAAATAAGTAGTGCCACTTGAACAAAGGTAACCCCACAGTCTTTTAATATGCAATAATTTAATATGCAATAAAATAAAATAGTCTTTGGGATTTGAGTGCACTGACCTGCTTTTAGTTGCTGAAGAACAACTTCAATTGATTTCATAGGGAATTGGAGGTGCTCAACACTTCAGAAAATCAGGCCATGTATATTCAGGTGCCCAAGTATGTATTCTGTATCTTTTCAAAACCTCGGTAAGTAGGAGTGGATTTCAGTTGCCCTCCATAACCAGGGGCTATAACCATGATTCTGATGAGGGCTTAGTAAAAATCAGAAAAAGCAAACTTTATGTAAAGAAACACAGCCTTAACTGAGGTTTAAGGGGAGTTTAGCAGCAGTGTGTATGTATTTTATTCATTGATGAGGTTCATTTTGCATAAAAGTGCTGATGACTGTCAGCACCCCTGTCTGTATTTGACATTTGCCCATGGAATATAGTGTTTAGAAATTTCATGTTTCAGCTTGTGTGGGTAATATTGTTGAAGGTGGATAACTAAGTTCTAAACAGGGAAGATTAGATCAGTGCTATGATACTGCACATGAACTGTTGATGACAGAACAGTGAAGCAGTGAACAAAAGAAAGCCTATGTATCTGCTTCAAGGGCTGTGTTCAATCCTGATTAAGTTGTTGGTGGAAATTCACATGGTGTTCTCCAGAATGGTTAGCTGGGCAGTGTTAATGGTCCCTGAGGTGCCCTGGTGGACAGTGCTGTGGGCCTAGGTGGAAGCAGGCACTCACTCTGCCTGACCTGGTACTGTTAAGGTTTACTTCTGTCAGCAAACACTGCATTTATAATGCCAAGGCTTTGAAGGGCCTCATCATTACTACTGTTATTTTTCTTTCAGTTTGCTGGTTTGTGCTCTAAAATGTCTAGAAGGTCACCTTCTTTGATTTGACTACCTAGTGCTACATTAAGTTTTAATCTGTACATATTTAAACTAGAATGGGCTAAAATATTTTACATCATACTTGTAATTTGTAGGACAGTGAGTTTTGGTATTCGTTAGCTTGAGTGTTTCTTTGTGTGTTTATTGTAGTAAATGACATATTTATAGACAGCAAAATGGTTAATAGCTTCAGTAAAGGGGATCCCAAGTAGCTCTGTCTCAGTTTCTGTATTTAGCTGGAATACGGCATATCTGAACTACATCATGTAAATAATCTTCGTACATGCTATGATTTTTTTTTGGTCACCAGATGACTACCAGAAGGAAGAAGAAGTCTTCCCTATCATTACCTCTCTTGTGATTATGCCTTGTTCTGCCCTGACATTTAAAAATCAGTCTGCCCAGGAGTGATTTAGAGTTTAAAACCAGGGGGTTTTACAGCAGTTTTGTCTTAGCCGTACTTGTCACAATTTGCTTTGCACTGACAGTAGGCACCTTTGCTAGAACTGGGGTTCTCAACTGCTGCCTTTTAATCCAAGTTTTACTTAAGAGAAATAACTGCAGGAAACACCCTGCCTGTGGGTGACTGAGACTACTTTCTGCATTGTGTCCTGCAGCAGAGCCAGCTGGTGGGCAGCAGCAGTAGCACAAGGGTGACTTCAGAACGGGTTTGTGACAGTTACCTTTACTTATGTTCAGGAAGACAGATTTCAATTTCTGTGGTGACTGTCAAAACACTTTAAAAGCTTCATCTCTCACTGTAATGATGTAGCAAACATATTTTTACACACAAGGTTTGGGGCTTTTTTCTTTATACTTTTAAAATGTTAAAATAAGGCAAAATCCAGGATTTCAAGTGGACAATATGAACAATATCAATCATTTATTGTACTGATAGGCAGATTCACTTTTCCTTTACTTCATGTACACAATTGTATTTCACATTGCATAGAGAAAAGAGGAGACAAGCAGGTAAGACATTAAATCACTGTGCATGGAGTGGGAGTAAAACAGTGAGAATGGACTGGCTTAACCTTATTTTAGTTTTTTGTGTGGTTTTTATTCCCAGCAAGACCCCATTCAGTACCACCTACCCCTTAACTTTCTGAGGCTCAGGCTGGAGAGAGCCCAAGGCCATTAGGCCTTTCCTGAAATGGTATTTAGTTGCTTGAGTTCACTGAGGAATTCAAGGATTCATTTCAGTGGGAGTTCATTGACTGTAATCTTGAAGGACTGAGCCTCATTGTTTGAGACACATTTCAAATAAAATGCATTTGCTTCCATATGTTAAATAAGACACAGAAGTGCATCTGAGAAGTTGTGTATAGCTAATCTGCTAACCTGGAATTGCTTCCAAAACAGTTGTACATGGAGGCAGCAAAAGTTTATTGGCATTAATAGACCCCCCAGTTTCCTTCCTTCTCCAGTACTTACTGGGAGCAGTGGCCTGGACATTCATGAAGTTGTCTGGCATAAAATTGGTGTAAAGTAAAAAGGGAGCCAGGCCCAAAAAAACCCCAAGGATGCAAGAAGATAGGGCTGCTTCATAGTATAGTTCCCATTTAAAAAATACATCTCTAATATAATAAAAAGCAGAGCCCACAATGTAAACTAAATTACTAAATTGTTATAAAATCTGTATTATTTTTTCTTCATTTAATGTCAAATTTTAATGCTAGTGAGATAGACTAATAATTCAGTGTAAGATCCAAGGAGGCACATTTTTTAAAATAGTCAGTTTGTCCTTTACATGGTACAGATACAAGAATCCAGGAGATACACAAACTAGACACCAATAATCTTAGGATATTAAATTTAATTATAGATTACACAGAATATGATGTAAAAACAGCAATTTACTAGAATAATTATAACCTGCAAAATGTGAAAATAGTTTAGAAAATGGATTGTCATATTCTCTGACACAGCAATAGTCATGAAAGGTACACTTATAATATCATATGTTAATCTGTGTATTAACTATACTACCTGTCATTTAGCCAGGATTTCAAGACAGATTAAAGGCATTTATTTCTGAAGTGCCTATGTTTAAATTCAGTAAAACAGCTAGATTGAGAACACTATATTTTTATCAACTACTGCATGGAGATCTATTCCAGATAAATGCTTTGTCTATATGCTATGAATTCGCAGTGAGAAGAGTAATTGTAAGACTGCAGAGAATACAGACCTGTAAGTGGGAGGTTTAACAACTCAAAATATTTCTTAGTGCCTTATTAAATTTTTGAAATCAGACATGCCAATGTCTCTTTCCTATTTCAGACCTAGATCATATTTAATCTGAATTCATGTTTCATATTTAAAAATCCCACATTTATTTGTTTTGGGAAAGATATGTGTTTATGTGTCGATCTTTTTGTCATGTAGTTTAACAAGAAATGTCGCAAGTGTCAAAGGATATGATGACCACAACAATGTCAGCAGGTTTAATTTTTCTCCAGCTGTGTTTATGAAAGCAAAAACCCAACCAAAACCAACCCTGACATATTTAGTTTCTTTTTGAATATATAGACTGGCCCAAACACTGACATTCTCTTTATCAATCTTATTGTTACAAAAACTGTACATTACAAACAGTATAGAAACAAACTGAAAGGAATGTGCCACACATCCTGGCTAATTTTCTATATGCAGTTTAAAAATACAGCCTACTCCCTTATAGTGCACAGTTATTGTGTAGAGTACATCACTAGTTAAGTGGACATGATAGAAGAGCTCTAGTTTTCCTCAGCACAGAGAATAAGAGCCAATTCTGCTCGGTAAAGCTTTCCTCCATCAGACAAGGCCATGATGCTTTTCTTGTATGTTGCAAGGTTGGTAATGTCTAGTTCCTATTTAAAGAACAGATAATGCTTTATAATCCTGTTTAGTTATCAGCATGAACAAGTTTACTTCCAATGGCAGGAAATGAGAAAAAATCTCAGGTATTCTCAGCCTGTCCAACAGTAACACACTAAAATGTTTTTTATATATTTGTATGTTATCCATTATATGATAGCCATGTGTTAGCTTGCTGCTAGCTGGTGTCTCAGAAGCAAGCAAGCTCTTGACAGTGTAACTGTGTAATCACAACTTCCTTAGTTCAGGATTTACACTGCTATTATTTCCACCACAATTTTTAGTTGTACTTTGACTTCAGGAATTATGACTTAGAAGCTCTATATTTATCTTATTAGGGTGGATTAAAGCGTCCTTAAAATCCAAATTAAATCTAATCTCTAAGGGGAAAGAAGCCCTCTAGGATTACCTTTTTGTTCTTTTCACAGAGATCCTTCAGTAGGGCATCAAGTTCATTTTCATCTATATAGCCATTGCCATCCTGAAAAATACCATTAAAGATAAGTTTAAACGTTTATTTTTAATTCCAGAGGTTATGGCTAGTTCTTCACAAATTCAGAAAATAAGTGCCAATAAACTACACCATTAATAAAAAACATTTTTTAAAGACTTACTTGATCATACATCTCAAAGGCATTATTGAATTCTTTTGCACACATTTTGACACCCTAAATGCCAAAAGGAAAACAAACCCATTAATGACACCAGTTATGTGTGATCGTAACAGGTTACCTGAAGAATGTGAATATTCATACCTGAAATTTAATAAGAAAATTTTCCTGTACAGGGAGCAGTCTTTGGAGAGAAAAAAAAACAAAGGTCAAAATATTTAACTGTTCCCATTACAGCACTTGGTATATGATATTTGTTGTGAAAAGAAACAGAAGACATACCTGGCCAGTTCAGTAAGCTCCAATTTTCCATCATTGTTTGCATCAAACATCCTGAGCTGAAAGAATATATATATTTAATATATCAATCAAAATTAATCAACCTAATGAAGAAAACACTAATTTGGAAAACTTAAATCCAATTAACTTTGTCCTGAAATGATGTCCCCAGGTCACATTTGCTGTGTAATACGTTTATTTTAAGTACTAAGTAATTTATAGTAAATAATTCTACTGCAAAATCTTGATAAGAAAGCAGCTGAGCAATTCTGATTAACCTGCAATAAGGTAGGTCTTAGCCTGCCTACACTGCTGAATGAATTTCCTGTATGAGAAATGGTGCATGTTATTATTTATAAATGAGAGGAGTGTTGATGTGATAACATTTTACTTTTGACTTCATGGCATGATTGGGTAATAGAATCATTATTCTCTATTCATAAAGATGTAAAACTGTTGGGTTAAGTGCAATAGAATCCAAGGCAATCAATTCCCAAGAAAGAAAACAATTGACATTTCATTCAATTGAATAGGTCCAACTATTTAAGTAAAGACAGTATTTTTTTACTGTGAAACATTAAAAAAAAAATGAACAGATGTTGCAGATGATCCTATTTTCTTGATGGTATGAAAATAGGAAAATAAATCTCTCCAAATAAGCATAATTAAATTATAGTAATAACTATGTTAATATAATTTCACAAAATAAGTTGTTATTATTATTTCTAATA
Organism: Agelaius phoeniceus; assembly: GCF_051311805.1. Lineage (NCBI taxonomy): Eukaryota > Metazoa > Chordata > Aves > Passeriformes > Icteridae > Agelaius > Agelaius phoeniceus. The sequence goes on along the minus strand of NC_135265.1, from coordinate 135,068,262 downwards.
ATTTTAATAGCTCTACTATTAAAGTGTTTTGCTTTGAGGCCTTGAAAGAATGAGTTCCTGCCACTTGAAAGGCACAAACAGCTTATAATAGCTGTTAGAAGTAGATGAAGATATTGTTCCTGCTTTTCCAGTATTTAAGTCTGTATAGTTCCATTTTTCTACTTTTGAACATTATATTGCACTTGCTGTGCAATAAAAGAGTCACAAAAGCAGCAGACTACAAGGCATTGTATTGAAAGCACCACCACCCACACTGCATCCCATCACCTTCGATTCCAGTAATTTGAGATGTCATTTATAGGTAAGAGGAAAAGCAACATCCTGTACCAAGGTATATACATAAACATACATCCTTTTAAAGAGGGAGCTAATGTAAGGCAATGAAGAAAGGCCTAATTTCATTTTGTTAATACACAATAAATGATAAAGGATACCAGAAAAAAGTGACCAATTCTAAGAACATTTATTTCTACACAACACCATGGTTCCTTTTAACACTTCCTTCCTTTACATAAAAGCATCTGCCTTGTGTGCATTTCCCAGGAAAACAGATTTGCATTTGAGGGAGGTAAGCAGAGGCAGCTGTGAAGTAAACTTATTTTGTATTTTGATGAGTTAGTGGCTGGCTCTGCCTGCCAGCAGCTGCTCAGGACTGTGTGTTTTTTTATTATCCTTCTGTTTTCTGCAGAGACAATTGCAGAGCTGGGCTTATTTTTTTCTCTTTTAACTAAATTCTTTGTCAATGTGTGTCTCTTCAGAGGCCAGAACTTATAGCACACTTTAGGATGGAGGTCAAAAAGCTCCCTGAATGAAAATGTTATCTTCAGCAGTGAAGGGACAGTGACAATTCTATGTAAATGGTTTATACTGGTACAATGAACCAGCAGACTTTTTCCAGGAGAAACACAAGTTTTTTTCAGCCAATCTTAAGCCAGTTTGAGGCCTAGTGCATCTACCTAGCATATTTTTGATTGTTACAAGTATTTTAGGATGAAAACAAGCTGGTAAAACAAAAAATGTGGATTTATACATTTCCTGAAGACCAGAATTCTGTCTTTTTTTCTTGAAAAGCCCATGAAGAAGCCAGTACTAGTCCTTACCATGGTGTGCCATAGCAATGGATGGATGGATTGTTCAAAGGATGGGATGACTAAGGAAGCAACAGTTTTGCTATAGTGTTTATCTAAAATATCAACTATCTTCCTTAAAGCAAGGGGAGAAAGAGTGAGGTATTTGTAAATTTAAGGAAGCCACCATGCAGTGATATCTTTCAAGACAAGAGACAGACACAGCTCTGAAAGAAGGCAAAATATAGAAAGTAACACCAAATTAATTTGATCAAAACAATGTAATTACGACAGGAACAATTTTGCTCCTATGAAATGTGAAGACTGTTGGTTTTACAGCTAACAGCACACGGGAGCAAACCAGGGAAAACACAATGGCTTGGCATGATACTATATAAATACCAAGAAGGTTAAAAATTTCTGGACTTCTCTTTTTGAGCAGTACTGCCCATTAACCCATTATGGGCAGTTATTGAGTAACTTCCCATTAACCCATTATGCTTTTAAATAAACTTACCATTATTTCTGTGTATTCCGTTAGCTTTGAGTCTTCAATCTGCTTATTTGCTTTCTGTAATAAATCTTTCAAGAAGCTCTGTTAAAATAAATAGAATTTATTTTGAATTTTTATCTACAGTGTAAAATGTCTGACTTGCTAACTTCAGATTAAAGTAATGGGAAATACTATTTTACTTCCACTTTAGTATATACTACTGCAGTGCCAAATAAGTAGGAAAAAATATTTATTAACAGCTAAGAGTATATGTTTCTTTTAGTAAGTTCAAGTATATTGCATTTTATTTGGAAAAAGTAACTAATAAAACTTCCTGCATTGTATGACATTTGTTGTATTGTGAATTTGGAAAAAAGTTTGGCTTTTAAGTGTACTGCTTCTAAATATGCACTATCAGTAAACTAAACTAATTAACCTTGGGTCTCCTTGAAACTTGTATGCCTAATCACTTCTTGCAGCATCTGAACAATTTTAAAGAAAAGATCAATGATTAATTGAGTTTTGTCCTTGCCTATGGCATTACCTGATGCTAGAAGCGAACATTGCTTCTTCCTACTTTGTATTTTAAATGTGTGCAGCCAATTTCATTGCATTTTTGAATGAGAATTTGATGTCACATGACTTGAAACACAAGCCATTTTCACTTTAAAAAATAAGATGGTTTCCACCCATTCCGTGTTTTAAATTTCTGTACTCGATCTGTGACATTCAAAACAAGGAAGGTACTAAATTGTAAAGCAAGGGCATTACAAGACCTGATGAAGGACCTAATTCCTGTCATCTGTTGGAGTGTCATTATCCTTGCAGAATTTTTGGCCACATTTCAAGACAGAAAATGGGAGAGCTTATAGGAAAATATACTTGTATTCCTGGACCTGAATGCAAGCATGTCAATACTGGTATGACTAACACTCCCTACAGTTCATACAGCCTGGCCCCCTCCAGGCTGAAGGCCCTTCCTGGTAGCTTGTATAACGAAGAACACGACTGAAATGTTGTGAATGGATGTTACAGAAACATGTCTAATATTTAATCTTGTGTGCTTCAATGGAAAATAGAACTGGAAGGGAAATTAAAAGGCTATTCAGTCCATGTCTCAATAAAGGATTCTATCTATCTAAACTTCCTGAATTAGTCTCTGATCTGAGCTATTGCCAAACCTTTCCTAAATATAGGCAGTGATGAAGAGTCTGCCTCCCCCTTACACAACATATTCTACTGCCATTAATATTGTTAGAAAGTTTTCTTGATTTTTTAGCTTAAATTTCACTTACAAAGTTGTAAGTGGGTGTACACCTCCCATAGCAAATACTTTAAAATGTTTAGGCTTGCCAAGAAATACTGATCTAAAAATAAAACTGGACATTTATGTCTTATTTTCAGTGTTAAAATGACCTCTTTCTCTGAGGCAAATGAAACCTCCCAGCACAAGAGGGATGAACCATTAGAGATTCAGTTTAAATGTCTTCATTCTTCAGCTGGCCCTCAATCAACCCTGCCTTTTAAAATCTATTTTAAAATATAGCAGTCAGCAGGCATCATCTAACAGCTGGAGAGTTCTCAAGTGCTACCTTTTCCTGATCCTGCAACTTTAAAAACTGGTCTGGTGCAACCAGTCAGCAGAAGAATGGGCTTGTCTGCCTGAGCGTTACCCTAAGCTTAGATCCTCAGCAAATGTCACACAGATATCAAACTCAAAAGAGAAAGGGAAAAGGAAAAAAGATGTGAATTTTCTGTGATGGATTTCTTTTCTGAGCAGAAGAACAGTAAAGATTTTGAACAGTTTGATCTCCTGGTGCTTTATTTAAAACTTACATCACTCTTCTTTATGCCACATATGGACAAAATAGTCCAAATTAGATGGATAAACACAGATAGTTCTCTTGATATGAATTGCTTTGATTCCTTTGAATGTAAAGCTACAATAATGAATCAAATGCAGTTGAACTCTGGAAGATGGCACCTTTCTACTCAGAAAGCTGCTGTATATGAGCATCTCTGCTATGAAGAAAGGCAGAGGGAATTGGGACACTTAAGCTTGGAGAAGAGGAGCTTCAGGAGAACATCATCAAAGTATATAAAAACTTCAAGAGAGGGTGCAAAGAGGATGGAGCTAGGCTACTGACAGGACCAGAGGCAATGGTCACAAAGTGAAACACAAAATGTTCCTTCTGAGCATCAGGAAATATATTTTCACTGCAATGATGACACAGCACTGGCACAGGTTGCCCATGGAGGCTGCAGAGTCTCCATTCTTGATGACATGCAAAGGCCATCTGAAAAAGGTCCTGGGCAACTGGCTCTGGGTGGTATTGCTTGAGCAGAGGGGTTGGACAAGATGACCTCCTGAGGTTCCTAACAATCACCCTGTGATTCTGTGACACTAACTCAGCATTGACAAATTGGTGTTGGTTGTATGACTAGGGAAAGGAAATCACTCTTGTTTCAAGATTTCTTAACTGTGCAAGGCCGAGATGGCTAAGGGAGTAACCTTGATTCTGCTCTTATTTGTGCATATTAAACCAAGCAGAGGCAGCACAATACCATGTGTGTTAGTCTAGCAGTATTAGAGTTAGGAAATTGCAGGGTTATGTAGTACTTGAGACAGCATCAACTGTTCAGCAGCATAGTGATTAATAGTAGTGATGCTCTTAAGAAAAAACACAACAAAGCAGTTCTTTTCCCTAAGAGGCCAAAAAAGATAACCAATATAGCTGACAGAGACTCATCTTGCTTTCTTAATCTTTCTTACTTCTAAGCTGCCTGGTACCCTAAGTCATTTGATACCAGCACTGATCTGAATTAAAACATGGCTTAAAAAACATTGATCAGATTAGAGTTTCACTTTAAATAATTTACTGGCGATAAAAACATCAGCTAGTTGTATTGCATTTTTTGTCATGTTTGAAATGCAAAAACATGCACAGTTGGGTATCTGAAGAAAGAGATAGCAGCACAGGCTGTAATCCAACACCTGTTCTCATGTTGTGCATGCTCATAGATGATACTGGTTTACCTTAAGCTCCTCAGAATCAATGAAGCCACTGTGGTCGCTGTCATATTTCCTCCATGTCTGCAATCAGAATGGGAATGCTTTAATGATATGTTTATGGCAAGCAGGTCTTTGATGGTTTTGTAACAGACAACTTTTCACACTGTACCTGCATGAAATCTTCACTTGACTTTAGCTGCTGGCATCTGAAGAACAACAGGAAATTCTCTTCCGTTGGCAATACCTGAGCAAGCTGTAAGAGAATTTAAGAAAGAATGAATTTTGGCTTTTCATCAGGCCAGCTGAGCCTGTAATAGAGTATGAATATTTTTTAAATGGTGGGGAATTCTTTGTGCTCATACTGCTGCTGCTGTATTGTGGCCCACTTGGAAGCTTCATGCTGCTAGCTGCAGTGTTTGGAAGGTGCCTCTGAAAGGCTTCTGGCCTGCAGCTTTGTCATAGCCATCAAGGTCAAACAGAACTTGAAGTCTGAGAGGAGGGAGTGAGGTAGCACTTTACCAAAAGGATAGCTGGGGAAAGGGGAAAAAAATTCACCCCTGCAGAATTGTATTAAAATCCATTGAATCAGCACGAAGGGAAAGCATAACACAAGGACTCACAGAGGGTAAGTGTGAAGGACCATGAATTAGAAAGCAGAAATATAGACTACTCAGATACCAAGGAAGAGCAAGAAAGAAAGGAACGCTGACATGAAGAACATGTGTGTAATGTAAATGGTTAAATATAAGGAAAAGCCAGGAGAAAAAACCCTGGAAAACAGGGAGGGTAAGGGATGGCAGTTCTCATTTGTCAGTCACAGAGACATGTTAAAAAAGAGCTATAAATAAAAGAAAGAAATCAAGAGGGCTTTTAGCCTTGCAAAACCGGGGATGGTTCTTCCAATGCCTCTTCTCTACAAAAAGCTTTTTAAAAATCAGACATTATTGTACTGATTATTGAAAATGTTCATTTACTATAACTCAATTTTGGCAAGTGACAAATGTAGAAGATGGAAAGTATGCTGTATAATTTAATGTAAATTCATTATTTGTTTTTAACAAAAGCCCAATTTTTTTTTTCTGTTCTCAAAATGTATGAAATATGTTTTGATTAAAAAAAACTTTACTTGAAGAATAGACCAGCTGTGCTTACTATGGAGAAAATGGAGGAAGACAGATTTCTTAGCTGGATTCTTTTATGTAAAATGACATCTGCAGACTTTCTGGAGTCCCATCTTAAAATTTTGATTCAAATTTTTGTTTTTCTGTCTTCGTTTCACACCCTCAAATCTTTTGTTCTGCCTATTTCAGTGCTATTGCCTAATTGCTGAGGCTTTTTTATTGGGAACCAGCAGAGCTATAAGTGACTTCAGCTCTCACCTCACAGACACAACAAAGTTATGGAGACATATCTCTTGTTTCTCTAAAATCTTATGTGCAGGAATCAGTTAAATTCTTTCATTGTTGGTACAGCTGAAAAGACACATCAGAGCCCTCTCCTTACCGAAATGGCGCAGCTGATGACAGGCTGTCAGCCCCATCAGAACCTTCTGAGTGCTTTTGCTAAGTGGCTGAACATGAAATCAAAATCAACCCAAGAAATGCATTTTTGTCAGCAGCTTTCAAAACCTTCTCCATCATAAATAGAATATACACGTATGGGTGAGTATATATTTACGTGTACGCAATAGCTAAATGTGTCTAACTCAGTCCTGATTTATGAAAAAATGTCTTTATTCCTCTCATGACAGAAAGGCTTTGATTTTTAGAGTATGCTCCTATTTAACAGCAAATGTTGAATGGAAGAACTATTCAGAATAAAAAAGATAGTTTGGTAAAGTGACTGATTATAACAATGGGAAAGGATTTGCTTGTGTGGAAAATATAAATAAGATGTCGTTCAATGACATAGCTAACTCCTGTGAATTTTGCAAGGGCACCATAAAATAGTAACTGTCCAAAGGATCATTAACAGCTTATTAGCAGTATGAAACTGTAATTGAGGCACAGAATATATTACCTCTGAAAGAAAATTACCTTATTTTAAGCTATACCTCTCACCCTCTGTAAGTCTCAGGGGAAAGCATTAAATTTCTTTTTGTGGAAAACTCTGCAGTATTAAAGGGATGAGTAGATTGTGTGGAAACTGGTTCAACTTCCCAGCCCCAGTTTTATACCACTACCAAGAAGAAAGATGAAAACCTGGTGCTATTTTAAGTGATGACTTTTTTGTGGGGATAAGCATAGGGGGACTTTGTGAGCATCTTTGAGTAAGAGCGCAGACCACTGTAACTCTGTGTATGGCAGCAATAGTATTTTAGTGAGCCTTGAGCTTTGCTGCTTTTATGGAGAAGGTGGGTTATCTCTGGACCACAAATAATAGAGGACAACTACAAAACCTGAGACTGGTTTGACTCTTCTCTGGTCAGCTGCAGGCTGAGGTGTGTCTTTATAGGCTACCTAGCAGAAAAAAACCTCTCAGTACCTAAACCAATATCAGAACTATTTTCTTGACATTGTTCTCTAAGTAAATTCCACTGATATTTAATGCTATTTAAAATGCCTTTTGCCTGATAGCGTGAATTTGCTTTTTAAAATCTCATAATAGAGCATGGGAGTACAAAGAATATTTTAGGCTAATAAGTAGTCGATTTTTTGGCAGCAGTAATCTTCAAATAATTTGAATGTGAAATTGCTGCAGCTCTGAGTTTTGAAAACCTTGGGTTTCACAGCCACATTTTAGTAAAAGCATTGGTCTCAATGAGTACAAAAGGTGAATTAGAGGTCTCTTACACAATGGAAAGAAAGTGGGCAGGTCAGGCTCTGCCTTTAGCTGGAGGACACTGGATAATAGCCAGCAAACTAACTGCAGTGTGCTTGCAAAGACAGAATCAACACTTGATCTGAGCTGAAAATCCACTTTTTCCTCTATGAAGCCACCCAGGCCTCCTCTTTATCTCAGTCAACAGACCTTTCCTGAAAGCTCATTATTGGCTAGCACATTCTTTGTCAAATGCTGGGTGTCCATTTTGAGGGCCGGGAGTCTGAATGGCTTTACGTAAGTTTTCTTGAACAGCGTCCACACAGCTTTCAGAAAAAGCTATTTGATGTACTATGTAAATGGGAACAATCTGGAATTACTGGATAATTTTTTTAATATAAGGAAGGAGAATCAAGTCCAAGTACCAACTTTAATATCATACTGCTCGGCACGTACCACACATTTCATGAGTCCCATCAGCAGTTTCCAAATCAAGCTTCATGCTGATGTAAGAGAAACAAAATACAGCTATTGGGTTTGGAAACTGCTATATTAAGGGAGAAAGTCCCTTCAGCCGCTGAACTCCATACTATCACTATTCAGTTGCTTCCGTGAATGCTGAGCATGCTTGGCCCTTCACTGGGGGTGGTGAGCCGTATCAGACCCTATTGGATTTTCATTAAGTCAATATCAGAATCAGAAATAGAATTTGAAAGGTAAAACTTCCAGTTATCTTTCCTAAGTGAAGAAGCACAGTGTTTTTCAAGCACTGTTCACACATTCTTCTTGCATCAGTGCTGGCTCCACAGATATTCAAAAAGACTAATTTAAATAAAATTCTTCAATAACAAATAAATTACTATTTGTTAGTCCAAAACCAAAAGAGTTGTTATACCTCTTTCTAGATGCAAAGCTATTTGATCAATGCTAAGTATTGTTAAATAATGCACTTTTAAAAACCAATTATGGCTGCAAGTGAAGCAAATTGTTCACATTTCTGTGGCAGCTTAATCATAATTACATATGCCTTTAAACAAGTACATAAAATTCAGATATACGATAGAAGAGAAAAGATATCTTGAAATGATCTATTGTATCAGCAGTGATACTTTCTATTGACTTCTACACATTCTATTCAGTCCTCAGTTTTAAAATTAGATACTGACCCAAAGGTGGTCACTGTAGAAATTTTGCAGGCCTGGCTTGTTTCCAGCTGTTTTTTAATTAGCTCTCTAGGTCAGATTTCTTATTATCAGGAAAAAAATACAGAATCATTTAATAATAAAACCGCAGTCTCACTGCACTCAGAGTGACATAAATGAGTCGTTGATTTAAGCTCAGAGAAGTGAATTCTCAAACTGTAACCCTATAACCCAACAAACTCTCTTTTTTGAATTGCAGTGCTGAAGAGTGAAATTCAGAGAAAACACAATGGTTCCCTGCTTCCTATCAAGTTGTCTAAGTTATACAATTGTTGAGCAGCTGTATGAGGAGAAGCTGGTTATCTTCAGCCTCTTCAGAAAATGGGAGTAAGGAATGTGAGAATTTTCTGCTTGCAGTTCTGTTAAAGTTCCAGAAAGGAAATCCTAAGAAATTCATTCTTAGCCATAATTAACATGCTGACTTACTTGGGTTACATATTTGGGGGTTTTTTAGAATAGACTACATACAGTGACTGCCCTATTAACTTCACTCAGATGTTATCACTATTAGGAATGGTGACAGAGCATGAGTTCAAAATCACAGGTAGCACAACATCACATTACTTCTTATCAAATTACCTTTTTAATTTAAATTTCTGAAATAGAACTTTATTCTGCGTTGTAGAAAACTTAAATTGCTATTGGTGCTTATTTGTATTGAATGAAGAGAGAAAAGTTAAATGACTTATGGTGAAGTGTCTGGAATGTGGCAAGGAATAAATTACTTGTAAATGAAAAAGTTTCATTAGTGAAAAATAAAAAGATCTTAAGGGCAAGGAAGAAATATTCTGTGTATCTAAAAATCGAAAGTATTGGCATATTATGCTCACATTGCTCTGTGCTAAATATATTTTCTTCAAGTCAAGTTACAAAGTAACTGTCTTACCTCAACTATGCCTATTTTTCCATCAGTAGATTTCCCGTATTGGTCCACAAAAGCTTTCATTTCAGGAGTTAAATCCTACAAAGTTACAATGATAGAATTATTACTTTAAAATACAATAAAAATATATAAACATACTTGAATAATCTATTATTTGCCAAATAATATACCACCTTTAATGAAGTATTCACACATTGCAGCTAGACTCGTCAAGTTTAAATGAATTTTTTTTTCATTTTACTTCCTAGGGAATTCTATTATAGCCAGTGTGAATGATTGACATCTAAATGCTTATAATGTTATTTTCATTTACAGAATGAAAAACTATAAAGACAGATGTGTTGGAAGACGTGTCTAACAGTTCCTTTGTTTGAGATGGTGACAGTGAAGTTCATAGGCAATTATTACTGCATTTTCTCAGTTTTCATTTTTAAATTAGTAACTTGAAGGCAGTGCAGAATCTTTCAAAATAAGGAAAAAATTTCATATAATACACCTGAACACCAAAATAGTCTTTCCACGTCTTTGAGTGGATTTTTCCCGAACAATGGATGCTATTTTAGTCTTAAAATCTCATCACAATATCATATTTTTCACTGTTTAGTATTTGGTTATCATGGAAACAGAGTCAAAATGTCACTGCTTAAAAGTAGAAAGGGAGATTTAGTCAGGAGAAAACCTTATGCAGTACCTTTAATCTGACAGAATAAACCATCATTGTTGTCCATACAAATTATGGTCCCTCTATACATCTGTCTTCTAAAGACTATTCTCATTCTAGGCTACGGCAAAAAGTGCCAGCCTTGGGGTAAATATATAAATATTTGATTTCACACTTCAACTTGACCTGCATTTCTTTGACATGAGATGTCATCAACCTTCAATACTGATTAAACTTTTAATTTTCATTGTATTTCTTAGAGGTGGAAGCTAGTGAAACCATTCAGCAAGAATAGGGTTGCAGTTATATTGAAACCATGGACAATTCTACAGTTATAGATGAAGTTATGTCAGACTTTGGAAATTAAAGGTTTAGTTGTTATAATAGATCTGATTATATAGGACCTAAGTGATTTTCTCACTGGAGACACAGGGACTCTCAGCTGTACAAAGTCCATTGTAGCTTGTCCCAAATTTCACCTGCCACAGCTAACTAAAATGTCAGTTCCTTGTGGCTGATACAGCCACGGCCTAGTATCCTATTTCTGTCAAAGTCATCCATAGCAAGTTAGTAATTTGCCGTGCCTTTAATTAGAGATGTGGTTATTAATACAATGGACTTCAAAGTCACCTTTCATCTAATGATCCCATAGTGGGGACAAGTTTGCTTAGCAGATAGAATGGAGAATTAGACACTTGGATTTTAATTAGTCCTGGTTAAATATTTTACTAATCTTTCTAATAGCAGCTCTGCAGTGCTGGACAATGTCCAGCCATTGAAAGAGGCACAGTTGATTACAGGTTAAACAAACCAGGAAACTTATCCTCTAGTTCATTATTCAGAAATTATGGTGAGGTTTTTTGGTGTTCACTTAACCTGCTCATGAGCTGCTTGAAGAGTTATTTGAGTTATGTTATTCAAATAAATATTTTTGGTCAAAAAAATTGCCTAAACTTAACCAAGTCTAGTCCTAAACCTGGTACAAATGCAGTGCTCAATTTTTGAAATAAAGAAACCAGCCCTTCATGCCTTAATCAGACACCTCAGAAAAGATACTTTTCCAAGAAGTGGAAAAAAATTAGCTTTTTCTGAGACGATTTGACAATGTAAGGATAATTGGCACTACGGAAACACTGACATAATTGTACTCATAAATAACATACTTCTGTGCAGAAATATTGTCATTATCTATACAGGCAGGGAAAGTTAAAAACAGATGTGGAATAGCTCAGACAAGACCCACCTATTGGCACTTTATCAACCTCTGCGCTGGTCACTTATTCCCCAGGGTTTCTTTTGGCACTTGGCACTCCCAAATAGAGAATGTATTGCATAAATGTGGGTCCAATAAACAGAAACTATGTTGATACACTTTTGTGGCTTTTGTCTTTAAAAAATAGTTCATTTAGCATGGCTGAAGTTATACCAGATAAATTCAGTATCTACCATAACGCATGAAAAAAAGGCCTAATGTTTCCAAAGCCCAAGCACTAAACAGTAGACATTCCCCCCTTCCAGGGGGGCTAGCCTGAATCAAGCTGCATGCCACCTCTCTGTCTGAGAAAAAAGCAGCTGTGAAAGTACAGGCTTACTGAGTGGATTAATGCAAGGATTAGCATCAGAACATAATTAGAACAGTTCTGCAGTTGGGAAGAATATTGGAAAATATTAAACCATCCTATTCAATGACAGCATCAATGTGATTCTTTAATGCATATGGCATGACTGATGTAAAATCCAGCTATGAAGAATGCATAATTGAATATTTCAAAAATAGTGAGCAGAAGAGCGACCTGAAATGCAGAAGTTAATGATGACAAAGAAGCTTTGGGGTGTTAAAAGAAGGACAGACAAGGAAATGACATATAGCCTACACTAGTTTCTCAATGTGTCCCTCCTGGCAAAAGAATAGATATTCAAAGATACTGAATTAGTGTCCCATGAGACAAGAAATGAACTAATGAGATGCTTGTTTAGCAAATGAGCCTTCAAGTGCAAGAACCAGGTTAGATTTGAAACCTAAGATGACATAGAGCTGTACTCCAGAGCCCACAGAGCAGGTGTTGAATTTGGTTTTGCTACTGTAGATTGCTCTTTCCAACAGAACACTCCAAAGCTAGGTTTCAATCAGAGAAATAGGACAGAAAAACCTAAACATCTGAGCATTTTTAAAATAGTGTCAGATACTGTCAGGAGTTATTTTAAAAAAACCCATATACATTATAACATTTGTAGCAGATAAGAATAATCCTGCAAGGGTTTACATGTTGCTTTGAGTAGTCTATGTTTTTAAGAGATCCACACTTGCTTTGAGAGAGAATAGATCCTGACCTTAAAATTATGAATATTTTTTACCTTGAGCCTCTAATAAATTTTTAACTACTCAATAATATATTAGCATTTCTACTAACAATGACATTCATACTAAATATAAAAAGGCTTCAATATCTTCTTTCTAGTGAGCAAACTTCAGTTTCCGGCACTTTAGCATAGAAGAGAGATTTGTTCTGTTGCAGTACTTGAAATGTATCAAAGTTGTTTAATCTTTTCTGTGAAAAAAAAAATAGACCTTTTCCTTCTAAAACACCCACACTGATTTTCCAATTTTGTGTTTTGTTTTGAATTTTTTAAACTTCAATTTTGCTTTATTTAATTTTTAATTTTAGTTTGAACTTACACTCAGGAAAATGAGAGCCTACACCAACATCTCTTGTCAGAATTAACTGCTACCTAGACTGCAGTCACATTAGAGGCATTACTGAGGGACAGATTTTCATACGTGTAAAGTTTGTGCTCATAAAACTTATATGATACAACTTTCCACAAAACCAATTAAGGTTCATATAAATTATTTTTTTCTGAATTTAGGTCTAAAATATATAGGAACTTTCAAAGCAAAGTCAATTATTGAAAAGCTATTTCTCAATTTGGAGGCATTCTTATTAGAAAGTGTAAACTATTTTCTCCATGCACACATCATCACTTAAATTATTTCTTTTTCTGTTTTTTCAGAATTCTTTTATCATAGATTCACTTAGACTGATTCTATTGAGTTATATATTGGGCTTTGATGCTAAAAGTGGCTGTATTTTTACACAGAATCTTTAATTTCTTTCTTTCTCCCTTTTCCTTTCCCTCCCTCCATGGGTATCGTTTGGAAGAAATTAATAATAAATTTTTCAATAACTCATACACAGATGTGTTTTGACAACACTTTCAAGAACTTCGCTGTCTCTCCGAGCCATTTAAACAGTCAGGATTTGGTACTCATACTCCTGGTGAAGAGCAATAAGTGTTTAGGAGTCATCTGCAGATCTATTTAGTGACCACCAAGGGGCAGAAACGCATTTCAGCCCGTGCTGCCCATTAGGTGAGAAATTAAGAGTCCAACTACCCTGAAGTGATGGGTTTTTTTCCTCTGTCTTTTTTTTTTTTTTTTTTTTTTTTTTTTTTTTTTTTTGGTGCGAGAGTGTCTCTCCCCCTGACCCCGCTAGTTTTAATGAGTGCATATCTGGACCAGAGCAAATTAATTGCCGTGGGATAAGGTCCCATCCAGGCATCCAGGACAGAAAGACAGCATCCATACATTTCTTGACTTTTCTTTTTCAGCACTGTCAGAAGTATCAGCTTGTAGCCTCGCAAGGTACGAGCGGGAGCCGCTCATCAGTGAGGCGGACCCTGGTGTCACCTTTCCAAACCAGACGATTTATCGGGTTTGCAACCTGCTCATTCCTAACCAAGCTATTTCCCTTTGCCCGGTGCGGCAGGTGCGTGAACCGCGGGATGGCAAGAGAGAACACAAGGAACCGGGGCACTGGAGTTTGCTCAAGAAAACTCTTCTTTCCCGAAGAAGACGGAAAAGTGGGGCGAAACATTAACCTACCAAGCCTGCCTTCTTCCGTGCCTGCTGCAGCTCCTGGATGAAGTTTTGTAGCTCCTTCCCGTCCATGAACCCATTGCCTGAATGAACAACAGAAAGAGTTACGGCTGCCGTCACCGCTCCCTCCAAACTCTCTCCGTTCTCCAGCGCCGGCAGGGGAGTCTCCGACCCGGCCGCTCCCTCCCGGCGAGCGGCTGCCCCGCGCCTCTCCCGGCACCGGCCCCGCTCCCGATGGCTCCGGGGCTGCGGCGGCGGGCGGGGACCGGGCCGCTCCGGGCGGGCAGCGCTGCTGTCCCCCCAGCCTCCCGCGGGCTCGCCCCCCGCGCCCCCCGCGCCCCCGCCGCCCCGGAGGGAAAGGAGTCACCGTCGGAGTCGTAGTGGTGCCAGATCTCGAAGAACTGGGCGGCCGAGATCTCCACGCCCTGCAGGTGGGTCTCCGCCGTCATGGTGGGCGCGGGGCGGCGCGGGGGGGGGGGGGCGCTGTCCGCGGTCCTGACTCGCCTCCGACCGCGGCCGGCGCGCAACCACAGCGGCGGCTCCGACGGCTCCTCCCGCCGCCGCCCCGCCGAGGGCTATTTATGAGGCCGTCCCGGCCGGGCCACTCCCCCCGGCGCTGCCCTCCCTCTCCGAGGGCCCCAGCGCGCCCTCCCCGCCCTGCGCGGGGGGGCCGGGGTCTCCCGACGGCGGCACCTCGGCCGGGGCCGGCCCGGCGGCGGAGCCCTCGGGAACCGACACCCCGCGACGTGGGAGGGGTGTGCGGGTGCCGAGCGAGCAGCCCCGAGCAGAGGGAGCAGCGCTGAGCGACCCACTCAGGAGTTACTGCGCACCCCTTGCTGCGGAGAGCATGCCCATGAGACGTGGGGACGGAGGGTGAGCACAGCCTCCCAGTTTAGCCGTGGGTTTCCTTGTGGAAGAGGGTCCTGAATTTTAGAGCGTGGCTTGCAGCATCTCAGGATGTCCCGGTACAAGGAAAAACAAAAACAAAAACAATCGTTTGGGGCACCATGTAGGCTGCAAGGAACCTGTTTTTCACTGGTCCATCCCCAGTCCAGAGCTGCAGACAGTTTTTCAGAGGTGATCTCTGAAGAGCCACAACCCTTTACCTGATACTCCTTCTGAGATATAATGGGATCTTGAGATACCCATATTGAGACAGCCTAGAAACAGTGCCGAGGCAAGAGGGACACTACCACAGTCTGCTCTGACTGAGCAAGAGCTTCTTTTTCATAGATTGGCTTTGGAGCCTTGCTCTCTTATAAGCCGTGAGTTAGAGGAAGGGAACAGAGCAGCCTATAAAAATCTTCCTTTTGCAGTGGGGAAACATGGTGCTGTGCTGGTAATACTGACTGAGTCCCTTTTGGAATGATTAATTTTAGTCATTAGGGCTACTTGGATACTCTGAAGCACTGAAACTGCCTTTCTCCTTCCAGCAGCATCCTTCAGATACTATGCTGAGTTACGATGGTTTGATGGTCAAGATGAATGGCTGATAGGACACTGGCAAATGCAGTAGGTAGTACAGTAAAGATGAGAGATGCAAACAGCTGGGAAACCCAGAAATCTCCATGTGTTAAGTGATTGGTAGGGCAAAAGTATGTTAAGACTCACAAATAGCATGAGCATAAAAAAATAGCAGGATAATGCAGAAGACAGCAAAATGCCAATGGGGATGGATAACCCATCAAGATGAGAGGGGGATGTTTAGTTAAAGGCTGAGATGTTGTGAGAGGGATTTCGGTAGATTGGGTGGCTGAAATCTTGTATGTATTATGGAACAAGATGTGGACATAGTGATTAAGAAATCATGAGACCTTATACTTGATTCCTTCCATCTTTCCATTCTCCTGTTTCTCCACCTGTTGTGTGCAGCCCTCTCTCCTGCTGGTACTGCTGTTTGGCTGTGAGTTGTACAAAAGATGCACCAGGTTGGCCTGTGTTTTTTTAGCTACTGAACAAAGCAGCAGCTAAGAGAAAAGACACAAGAAACTGATTATTAATCTCTTCAGTTCAAAATATTTGTATTTGTGAAAAATGTTTAGACTAGTTTTGCCATCACAGATACCCATTATACTCCCAAAAGCGCTGAAGAAATTTTAACATTTTCTTACAATCAGGCTCTGGGTTTTACCATGTAAAAAATAAATAAAAAATTGAGACTGGATCAATTTCCCATCTAGGAACTACTTTTCAGGCATGGCTTTCTCAGAGAAGGAGACTTCAGTGGGACCAATATAATGAAACTTTTGTAATCTGCCTACATCTTTTCTTGAAAATAAAAACCTGAACCTAACACATTTCCTTCCATAAAGTAGCAATAATGACCAGAAAAGAGAGAATTCATGAGGTTTATTATTACAAGGAGCAAGGACATGGCAGTGCTCTGGCCTCAACAAATGGAAGCACAGTGAATCAAGCCTGGGATTATTCTTTGTACTTGGAAAAGACAATGGGGTGCCAGTGACGCAAGGACACTGGAAGGAGACAAAGGTGGAACTAGCATTTCCTTCATTTTTAGATAGAAGATGTCTGTGCCAGTGAGGCAACTTCTTATACGCCAAGCGTATTGAATTACCCTGTCCAGTGCAGAATTTCAGATCCAGCAAGCCTGCAGGAAAAGAAACCAAGTACTGAACCTGTTTCAACAAACCTCTGACTTGCATCTGATGTTGATTTGCTCCTTGCTGCTTACCATTTTCCAATGGCACATCACATCTTGTTCTTGTCCCTTTTCCTTGACCCAAAAGATTGTAGCTGAATGGGAACGAAGAACTTAGCATTGTTTGGGGCCACTTCAACCTTGTTCATCTGACTGTTCAGACTTTTAAACGAACAGGAATTGCAATGCTTACATTTTTAAATGTTCTCAGAATAAAATATTTTACATAGGTCATATGTGGCCAGGAGGATTTAAAAGAAGTCTCACATGAACTTTTGCTGCTTCTCCCCGTAACTGCACAATTGAATGCATGGACACTTTGACCTCTCATTATGCTAACATCAACAAAATCAGGATTGGCTCCAGAGCAATTTATGAATCTTTGTGTGTTCTTTATAAAAGAATATATCAAGGTGAATGGGTTTCTAAGTTCTCTGCTGCACTTGATATTATCCTTCTGCACAGGCATAAAAGTAGCAGACATTTCCGTGCCAAAATAATCACTTACATAACTAACTGTACGCCATATTTTTATGATTAATGAATAAGCAAGCCAGCATTCATATTTAATCCCACTGGACTCTGCTTATGCAAAACTAAATTGGAAACTGGTCATTTCAATTCAAGAAGCTATTAATTTCCATTGAAAGAGGAAGCACTGGAAAAGATTTAAAAATGTAGATATATACAGGATGTGATCCATAACTCAATGAAGTCCATGCAAATTTTCCCAGTGATTCTAGAGGGCTTTATGCAAGGACAAAATTCTTCTCATTTTCAAAAATTATATGTATGATAAGCATATATTGATTAATGAATTACTTTACTGAGAAGCCCAAGCCTTGTCATTCATTTTTCCAAAAGCTACATAAGCCAGATCCATATCTGGCAGAAATCAGAAGACCTACTCTGAAGCCAGCTGAGGATTTGACCCAGTATCCAAGTGATGATGATTTTCTTTGAAAACATTTGTTGTTCGAATGCTTTTCATTAATTTTTTTTTTGTATGTGGCTTTTCTGAGACTTCTTAGCTCCAACTACCAGTCTTCTCTTCTCACTCTCAGGAAAGCACCTAATGATAATAGCCCAAGGATTTCTCAAGATGTGTGGAAATCAAAGATGCCAATTATAACATAGGCTATCCCCCAAATAAATAACAGGGCAGGTAATTCTCAGTCAGGAAACACAAAAATTTAAGCATCATGTGAAGCATCATAAGCTTGATTTTGTTGAGCAGAGATCAAAAGAGATGCAAAATATAAGAAATTCCAAATGAACATGTCCAACATGAATGACACAAGAGCTCCATGAGGGCCACAGAAGTTGTTTACTTGTCTATTCTCAGTCTTTCATCAGAAGTTATATCAAAGGTAGGGACTGTTTTGTTACCTCTCTTTTAAAAGGCCACATTCTTCTGTGATCCTGAATTGTGGCTGGATTTGCCTTATGAATTTCTTCTTTCCTGTTAGATCCTTAGTGACTATTAGCAGCCCAGTCATTCCTGAAAGATGTGGAAGGAAATCCTGATCTTTGTCTGAAGTTGCCAGTTTTTCCATAAGGAATCATAACAGTCAGAAGCTTTTTGAAGCAAGTGATTTCAGAGATTTTAATTATGACCTTTTCATGATACAGAGAAGGTCTCTCTTGCTCTTCTACACTCTAACATTAAAATGTATATCTGAAAAATACCATAACTGGAAGTCTTTCATAAGAGAAAAAGTATGAAGATTATGTTAATTCTCAAAAAGGGAAAACCCTTGTACCTATACAGAGTATAGCATAGCATAGCATAATAAATACTGCTATTGTCAGTCTTAATGGTGCAGATGTACAGACCAGATGATAGATAAGCTTTATAAAGTGATCCTTGGAACCCAAACCTTGGAAGACATTTTTCTTTTAAATTTTTTATCCACATACTCAAATAAGATCCCCAAGCTTATGCCTGACACATAAGCCAGGCAGAGAAGCTGGAGCAGTGTTGGTACCTGGTTTGGGCTGTGGCAGAATTTGTTGGGCTCTAGAATGCAGTTTGAGATGTGTGCAACTACCATCAAGTATGGCTGCCTGCGGTTGGGGGAATGTGTCTTTTCAGAATATTCTCAGAATAAACCACAGAATAGTTTATTGCTTACTTTTTCTTTATCTACATTTCAATCAGTATTTGTGTTCCTTAAAAGTGAAAAAGAAAATGCAGCATTGAAATGCACTCTCTATGTTAAGCTGCCCTTGGATTATACAGTCATTATGGTAAACCACTATTGGCACAGGAAATATATTATGTAAATAGTACACAAGCCTTTGCTGGTTTCTGCAGACAGTATTAGATAGAGACAGAAATATATTTTTCATGCACAGACAGAATTGTCCAAAATAATTTTGAGGATTTAAAATGTATTTTAATAGAAAGTGCAAATTGATGAGTCATTTGTGAATTCAGATTGCAGCACAATCCAAGCCTTGACCTTCTGACAGGTGAAGCTAGGGCCTAATTCATCCCTTTCTAATCCACTTTATATCTTTACCGTCTCATCTGTAGCTTACCAAGAAGAAGCATAATGACAAGGCAATGCTTAATAACAGGTTTGTTAGCATTAGAAGGCAAATAGTCTATGCAACCATGCTTTGTCATGTCTTCCCTCAGAGATCCTCAGAAATCCTTGTAAGGAATCCCTTTAACAACCTCAGAGACATCAGAACATTTCATTTTTCACTTTTCAGCTCCCTTCCTTCAAGAAATTAATGGATGCCAGCACAGACCTCACAGGTGACACTGACTTGACTGCAACCCAGCCATTCCCAAGAGATGGGAGCATGATATCCTGTGGCTCTAGACATGGGGAAACAGCTTTTTTGTTTGAAGGAATACAACACCATGTTTATGTGTGAAAGGTTGTACTGGGTTGTCAGAGTATCAGTACCACCAGAAATAGTCCCTGATGTGGATGGGATCTGTGTGATGATCTGTTCAGTGCTATAGACCAACAATAGCCAAGCAGAAAACCAGTGAAATCATGCAGCATTCTTGCATTTAGCCTCCACTTTCCCAAGATAATGCCTTACTTTGTATTGTCTTGTACTTTACTGCTAAGTCCCAGGCTAATTATGCGATTCAAAAGAGCCTTAGGGATGGCCTAAGTCATACCAGTAGAAAGCAGTTTGGGATGACCTAACTCATGCCAGGAAAAGCAGCTCCTCTTGCCCACCTGCCACAATCCCATAATACCTTTACCCTGGTGGCCTGTGAGGTGGTGTGCAGGTGCTGCTACAGCCAAAGCTACTCCTGCCACAAGGAGACCTTCAGCTGTTGCCTTGAGTGTTCTCCACAGCACAGACTGCCTGGGGATGGGCTGCAGGTCACTGGACCCAAAGCTATCTGTGAGAGCCTGATCCAGTGTTTACTAACATCAGTGCTTATCCTTGATTGAGTTTCAGTGGGATTTTTAGTGGCTTCTGTTGCTATAGGACAGACTTGATCTTTATTTTCTTTTTGTTGGGATTTTTCTCCTGTTCCACTGTTTGAATAATGTATATTTGCATGCAATCCCAAGCAAATGCAGCAGAGTTTAATTGTCTAGCAAGTACTTATCTGGGATGTTAGTGCTACTAGTAGTGGTGGTAGTTACTAAAGCTTTCAGAGATCTGCCTTGCGAGACATTTTGCTAGAAGACAGCTGGAAATTTAGGATCCTAATTGAAAAGGATTTTTTTTGCCTACCTCTTTGGACGATTTTAGAGTTCCTATAGAGTATTTAGGACACTTGCATTCTGGAGAACTCAGACTGTCTAGTTTACAGGGCAGTATGCATGCTTTGGCCAAGCATTAGCTCTGCAGTGGGAGGAGAGCTGGGTGTGTGTCAGTGGTCCCTGTTCCCAGAGTCCTCACTTCCTGAGCACTGACTTCTTTTTTTTTGCAAAGAAACTTGAGCTGACAGCTGAAAGGAAAAATAGTACACCCACAGGTCTTGCTGTCCTGGTGAGCGGGGGAGCAGGGCTGTGGGGAGCACTCCGGGGCACACCTGCCCTGCAGTCCAGGCACATCCACAGGACACTGTTCTGCTTGGAGGAAAAGCTGATTGTGTGACCAAAGGCATGGAACTTAGGGGTACATTAGATGTGATAGGATCCATGTTGAGTGGTTTGGTGGGTCAATGCCCTGGCTACAGAATGAGAGACAGATCTTCCTCTCTGTTTCCTTTGCATCATCTGAGCTGAACTCAATGCTCTTTAAGAAGAGCATGAATCATGAGAAACACAACCTGTGTCCCAGAGTAGTTATGTAGGATGGTTGCATGCATACTGTTAATTTGTAACTAGGAAATGCAGTGTTCTTCATAAAGGTTGAATTAAAAACATAAACCATAGTCTTTTCTTGTTTGAATTCACAGCATAGGCCTATCCCATACAAATCTGTGTGCTGCAAGGGTCTGCCCCAACATAACAGTTGCTTGAAAAAGTACTAATTTTAGCAAAGTTACAGAATATGAAGTTGTTTAATAAGTAGCTTCAACCTTTTGTAAGTAATGGAAAAACTTGTGTTATCTCATTCCAAATTCTTTTATTACAGTTATAGGTCAACCCAAACAACTTCAAAGCCATAAAATTACACGGTGAGAGTCTCAAAGGGTAATATGGAAAAAACAATAAATAGAGCAAACAATATTATAAGGTGAACAGGTTCATCTTCCAACTGTGCTGAACTCAAAACTAGCTCAGCAAAAATAATGTAAGTGCCATTGTAATAAAAATTTCAGTCGCTGCATGCTGCTACACAGCATTGTGAGTTCTTGGTATGGACAAAACTATGTGTGATCAATTATTACTGTAACTAGAAGTCTATAGAAGCAGGCATGTAACTCTGTTTACTTTTTCCACGCAAATACCATAACTATAATTCAGCTGTAAAGTCCATTCTTATGCACAGCTCTCACTGAAGATCAGTGCCTGGTAATCCTGTATGTCAAAGGGAGAATAACTCTTCTATATGCTGTTTGTCTCCCAAATTATATGAGCTGTTTTTACATAGATTTTTGCATTCTTCTATTTTTAACTTTTATTCTACATTTTATATTTCCACCGTCTTATCTTCTTTCTTATCCACATACTAAAATATGTGTGTGATTTTTTTAAAAATATAGAATATTTCACTGTGCAAGCAGACTTTAGAGCACTGTTTTCCATCCCCCTGATCTATTAAAAAAATAGATTATAAAAAAAAAGTTCTTTAGAAATTTAAATAATTTACTTTATAGATGAGTTCAAAATTAGAAAAGAGAAATTTAGTAAGGAATCCCTTTTTTAATTCTCTTAGGCATATTACTTTTGAAGGGAATTGACAGCTTCTTCTAAGTAGCTCCTGGAAATGATTGCAGCATCTGATAAGCACAGCGGCTTCTTGGAACCTTGTAAATTATACATTAAACAGCATTTATTTTATTTCAAAATTTGATCCATTCTACATACCTGCACTCAAGTTCAATATTAGAAGCTTTCCTTGCAACAATTCATAACATAACTACTTATCAAAATTGTCCAAGGTTTGCAGTAAAATTATGACTAGAAGGTTTGATATAAAAGCTGGACCCTTTTCTGAGCAAAGATCAGGGCCTCACCTCATGATTGTGGAAAGAAATGACATTTACAACAGCCAGAGAATGGAAAATGTTAGCAAGTTAAAGCAAACAGAAGTTAAACGTTAGGCTTTCACAACACAACAGTGCAGTGTGTCCAACCTGTTATCAGTTTACAACTTTAGCCTCACAGTCCTCTTTCCAAACTCACTGAGTTCTTTGTTACTTTTTGATTGAGATCGACCTGGATTGCTCGGCCATTCCCACCGTCCCTCATGCAGCTCTGCTGCTGTGGGAGCCAGCAGAAGGGTAAGGGCTGTGCAGACCAACCTGCTGCATTATTCCTCATCACTGAATGGCAGTATTTAGTACCTTCATGGAAAGGTCTTGAGGAGCTTGCTTTCCCTTCTCAGTTAAGGACTAGCTGTGGCCACCAGCAGGGCTGCCGGTTTCACCAAGTGGAAGCAAAGTAAATCAAGAGAAGTTCATCCTGTATTTAAATAGCTCTGAACTAAGCAAAAACAGTGAAATTTTGCACTCAATCATACAGGAAAATATGTAATTCATACTTCAATTGGTCTCTGTACTCTCAGGACACAAACCTACTTGCCCAGGTGGTTTTGTCTTGGTCTCACCAATTGCAACACAAGACTGACCTCAGCTCCAGGTTTCTAGTCCCACGTCAGTTTGTATGAGAATCATAGAGACACTTCCAGACAGCCTCTTGTCTTCCACAGTCCCACCAGCAGGATTTTTACACAGGTTTTCTTTATATTCCACCATTAGCTCTTCACATGAGCAAGTAAGGCTCTTCACATGAATCCTACACATTCACGTGCTTGGGCTGACTCTCAGATGCCAGTTTGTCTGAGTGAACCTATCCCAGACTTGCTGGGAATGAGAATAATGGCCAGAGGTTTCCCACAACTTTTCAGCAACATCTCACTGGCTGTATCAATCACTCAGTTTCAAAATTACTATTTTGAAATGTCTTTCCTTCTGCTTCGCAGCATATCCCCTACTCCTCCCACTGCCTGGAGAAAGGTAAGGAAGTACTTTCCTCTGTGCCATGGAAAAGCATGGAAAAGGCGAAAGTGACAGATAAAAGCTGTACTCTCAAAATGAGTGTGAAACAGCCTGAAACAATATATGAATCTGTGGCCAGAATAGACAGAGGAAAATATCCTAGAAAGCCACAAAAAAATGAATAAACTAGCTGAGAAATAGTGGAACTTGTGAGCTTTAACATCAGCATTGCTACAGCCTGACAGAGCCTGAGTTAGATCTGAAGGAGGACCCAAGAAAGGGTGACTATTCTCCCTCCACCTGTATGAGAGTGTGTCTCTATCCAGGCATACCAAAGAAGATGAACTGTTCTGATGCAGACAGCTCCAGTAGCTTCTCTTGAAGTCATTCTAAAGGACAGACTAAGGGACAGACACACCAGAAAGTAAATATTTGTTCTGGCAGCAAGTTCCATTCAAGCCCAGCATTTAGATAATGGAGCATATGCTTGACTGACCAAAATCTTGCACTGTGGGTACCTCACATACTTTAGAGCAGGCTTATTCTGATTTGCCAAACTTTATTGTTCCCTTCATTTCATGAATATCTTATATGCCTCTGGGGTGGCACTTTTGCTCTTCTCTGTGATATTCTCTAGTGTACAGATAAGTGGAGGAATTAGTGTGTTTCACATGGCTGCTCTTCAGATTCTGAAACACACAGAGCCTTTATCTTTGAGAAAAGTTTGCTAGTTTCAGTGAGCCTTTCCAGTGCTGTTTCTAAAGACTTAGAACAATCTCTTTCACCATACATTTTCCATTGACAAGCCAAGTTCCTAGAGTAGGATCAATCTTTCATCTTTATAGTTAATGTTTCTAGTAGCCTGAAGATGTATTTTTAAATACTGCAAGCTGCATTTTCCCTGGATGCCAGGACAGGACTTTTTTTAGTTCACAATGCACATGTGTGTGTCTGGTTTGTTGATGCTTTGCATGCTGATATAAAAGCCATAATACTTCTCCAGTTTCTTACACAGGACTCATATTCTTCCCTTTTGCTACACATACAGCTTCAAGGTCATTTGTTCTTAAAACTAATGTACAAAGCAGATACAATTCAAGAAAGTGGGAGGAGGCTTTGGTTTCACAGGAGGCACAGTGGGCAGGCTGGATTCTTTAGGCAACAGAGTCAGCGGAAGCTTTCTTCATGGTCACTTCTTCATGGGGAGAGCACCAGTAATTGCAATTCATTATCTCCTCTCTCTCCTTATCATTGAAAGACTGTAAAGCACAAGCAAACAGCAATAGGGTGCTGCTAAACTGTTGGCAACCAGAAAGTATCTGTAATTTGCATGTTGAAGACATGGCCAAGGAAATCCCACCAGAGGTGACCCCCATGGACAGCCCGAGCTCAAGCAGGATCTTTGCACTGAGCTAAGTGAACGCCCAATATGATTTTCTGTTCTTGGAACCAGAGTTGTTAAGAAGTGGTACAAAACAAGTAAAAACATAGCACTCCACAGCTCAGTTTTTCAAGTGGATCTTTCTTTCTCCTAAAAGGAGGAAAGTTTGGCAAGAGAATAACGCGTATTGTTTAGTCAAATTGCCTGATAAAGGTAATACAGTTTAGAGATATGTATCTGTCTCCAAAGTCTATATCTAGGCACCTGTGAACACTGGATAACTTTCCAAAACTCAAATACACATGGATACTATTAAGCATTAGAAACAGCAGATGCTCACCATCATTTCCAGAAGGCTTTTTCCTGAAGTGGTAAAGATTATCATCCTTCTCAGTTTTAGAATTTTTTTTGGTGTGTACTGTAGCTCAAGAAGAAGTGGAATAATATTTTTTTTTAATCATGACCATAGCTACTTTATGATTACAACTGCAAGGACCATTGAAACACACATATTTGTGCCTGAAAGTTCTTCATATTTAGGTGTCTGATGTTTCATTTAACTCCACTGAGCTCAAGCTATAAGTTAGGCAAGTCCACAAATTTCCTGTATCTACAATTTAGTGCAGGCTACATAATGATCAAGACATTGTATCAAATTTTCCCAGCACTGAAAGAGAAGAGATGAAATGTAGTGACTAGTCTAAGATAAAACTAGTTGGATCAGATATAGTTAACTTGAATTGCTTGTGAAGATCTATTTTAAACTTAAGATTAACAAGTTTGTGTTGCTGCAGGCATTGCACTCTCAGACTGGTTAACACCAGTTGCTCTCCCGGACATGCTCTCCAGATTAACCAGGCATGAAGTAACAGAACCTAAATATAGGTTTCTATTTTTGCTAGAAGGTGCTGTCCTTACCAGGTAAAATTTCTCATTCCTTCTCTTAGTAGCATGTATAGTTTTTATACAGTCACTTTCTTTAGAGCAGAGGCAAAGCCTGTATAGAGTGATCACTGATAAGTGTTTGACATTGGCAAATAAAAATATCTGGAACCATCAAAAGGAATTTGGTGCAATTGTTTTAGTAGCTAGCATTAATGATGCTGAAGTCTTTCTAATGCCTTTAAGTATGTGGTGTTTATAAAAATATGACTTAAATCACTGCTCATGCAAATGCTGTTAGCTGTCAGGGAGTGCTAGTCTGGGAGATGTACCTTGGCTTCAGTCTCCACCATCAGCTTTTCTGGTTTGTCTGTTGCTTTATTTTTCTATCTCACTTTAGACCTGAATTCTTTTCTAAGAAAACATTTGTGCATTTTTGTATAATTCAGAATATTCTGGAGTCTTTTTTATTTTGTTAGTTTGTGGGGGGAAAAAAAAGACAACAAAAACTTTCAAATGTGTCAATTTCTGTGGTGTTAGAAAACAAGAAAATTTGTTGCTCATTTTCTTTTTTTTTTCCCTCAAGATGTTAGAAGATGATAAGGAGAGAGGTCCTTTAAGCTTTAGCAGGAAATACCCTTGTTTTACCAGCTCCTGCAATCTTGGCTCAGTAAGGCACCTCGTTACCAGTACCAGGTCACCATGCCCAAGAAATCTCACACCACTGGAAGGAGTCCCAAATACTCTTGTCCAAACACTCCCCTAGCTCAGCTTTGTATCATCCACACAAAGCAGCCATAACATCAGATTAACTGGCCTCCAGATGATCCCCAGCTTGGGGTGACCCTTGGTACTGAGAAAAATCCGTTTGCATGGCACCTCTGTGGTCTGAGGCAGCTGGGTAGGTGAGAAAATTACTCTCAGTAATTAGAGAAATCCTTCAGCATCTCTAATGACCAGGATAGGACATATAGGGAAGACTAAGAAGAGGGTGAACACCCAGGTCAGAGGGCATAAAAGCCACCTAAGTGCTTCTTCATTAAAGTGATGAGCAGCACCACAAGTCTCTGTGGCTATATATTTGTGTTAATGCATTGAACCCTAATTTTTTTTCACTGCATGGTACTCCACATTTGCTGTTGGATTAGTGACTGACCTGCTTGTAAATGAGTTGGGCAATTTCTTGTTCCCACCTGTGCTTAAAAAAAAGAGTGGTTCTGGGAGGGAAAGCCAACTCCTGCAGAATAGAGATAAAAATCTAATAAAGGAAGGGAATTCAGAAAAAAGCAGTAAGTGGGAATCACTTCTAAGTTAGTTGCTGTTATTTGTATTTTCTTAACATTTGCAGCTTCAAGACCTGTAGGGTCTGTATTCAAGATTTTTGCACCTGTGGTAAATATGCCTCCAAAATTGAGGCATCTTCATTTGTATGTAGACAAAGCTTAGAAATACTTTGTTTTACAAGGTATTAGTACAACTGTTGCCTGCAGAGCAAGAGTCTGACCCAGAAGAAAAGAATCCTGTTTTCTCCAGAGGAATTTGAGTGAAGCCTGAAATGCATTTGTATTGAAAATGGTGTGCAGATTTGTCCCAGGTGTGCAGATTTGTTTCTAAAGGTATCTCTTAAAACCATCCAAGACACTATTTCATATCTAGTTCACTTGGGTAATATGAAATGCAAGAAAGGATTAATCAGTCTTCTAAGATACGTGACACAGAGTTCATTATTTACCTGTTAGACATAAAAAGTTCCTGTTTGTTTAATACAGGTTTGAAATAAATTTTTATTGTATAAGTTAACTTCTCGATGGTAACCTGCATCTGATGAAGGACACAGAACTCTTTCCATGCTGGTTCTGCTTGCTCAAACCCTGTTACCAAGGCTTGTGTGGTGACAGCTGGGTATGGCATAGATGTGACAAATTCTCTTTATCCACAGGAATCTCTTGTCTTTCATTTCTTCTGCATAACCTAAAACTCTAGAAGGCATTTGACTCTATGACTCACATTTGAAAATAAGTATATAAAGAGCACAGGTAAATTTTTCAAGGAATATTTTCCCATTTTCATGGGTGATTCAGAGCTAAATAACCAAGGAACGCAAGTCGTGCTTTTACTGATGTGTAGAGTGGATGGCCCTAAGGCAACCATCAAGCTGGGACACATGGATCCTCTGCCTCAATTCTCTCTTCAGAGGTTGTCAGGTCTTCTCCTGAATGTCAGATATTAAACCCTAGTGCTGCTCTTCCCAGGCTTGTGACACCTGCTAGTGCAGCTCTAGATGTCACCTTTCTTTATTTCTGTTTCCCTCAAATCCCTCTTTCTTTGCAGAGGGGTATGTTGAGCTCAGGAGAGGAGAATCCTTCTAGAACTACAGCTGCTCCAGTTTTCAGTGGATTCCAATTCTTGTGGACCCTGGAGAGGAGTCTATCTTAGTCCAGGATTTGTACCTCTCCCCTTTCTCTTCCTGCATCTCCAAAACTGTAAAGAGCAGTTTTACCCTCTTCTTTCTTCCCGTGAGTCCGCACATGGTGAGGTACTTCAGGCTGGGGTTCTCTCCCATCCTGCCCTTGCAGCTGTTTGACACTGAATTGTGTAGCTGCATGTTCCCTTGTCCAAAGAGAAGCAGTACTGTTCTGTGGCTGCCCCATTCTTAAGTGTTCTTTACACTGTAAGAGGAGACATAACTGTTCTGAGGAGAAATGCTTTAAAATACCCCATTGTCACATCATACAGCCAGCATTTGGGGACTGTGAGTAATACCCTTGAGGCCTGGGCAGCCCCAACCAGACTGAGCACTTTGGAAATTTCCACTTGGTTCGTAAGAATCTTCGACCCTGCCTTGGTCCAGCTCCCAGCTCCCAAGTCTGGAGGCAAAGGTCAGAACACATGGCCACAACATTTACTGGTGGAATAGATGGGTTTTACAAGGTCTGAGGACTGCCTTTCAACAAAGTACTGGCCCACTAAGAATTGTATTCTTACAGTATGTAAAACTTAGAAATTCGCCATCTCAGAGTATTTTGCTGCCTAAGTAGGAGCATGATAAAACACACTGTTTACTTTTATGGTCAATAAAGTAAAGCCTGTTCTCAGATGCAGGGCTCTTAAGTGGCTGTCCATTGCTAACATGAGACTTTAGACAGATTTTATCCTTCTGACATTCAGTGGAACAAATATCCTGTAGTTTGCAGATAAGGATCACTCCAGGCTCAGTTTCAGTTTGACACAGTTGTTTCAAAATTCACCTTGGGTATATTTTTTCCCTTCAACTTTATCTAAAAAACAAATCAGCCTGGCTAATGAATTAAAGGGGTCAGAGGAATCAATGGTCCTTATTTGCATTAATTTAAATTAATACATACCTGTTTTATTGAATAGGGAGAGACAGGTATGGTGTCCATAAATAACTGATAGAGTATGAACATAATTCAGTAAAAATATTCTGGTTCTCTTGTTATGAACATACACTGAAAATATAAGTGTTTTTTTAATTAAAAACACTTATCATGTGAAAGTGATCTCTGGACAGGTAAATGGTGCAATTGAAAGGCAGGATGATTGAATAGCTGAGGTCCTGCTGTTAGACTTAGGAGGTCTGGACTCAGTGCTCCCTGAACTGACTCCCTGAATGGCTCTGGGAGCTCTTTGGATCTCTGGTGCTTCAATTCCCCATTCATGAATTTTCTTTCTTGCAGCAGTGTGGTGAAAATGAATACCTGAGAAGCTAAGGATGTCAGATTTTCAGTTGTGCAATATGGTAAGAATAGAAGACCAATACAAAAGAAAAAAGGTCAGTCTCTTCTGAATGGATTAAAGAAATGTAGTGGGAAAACTGGAAGGGCTGACAATGCTTTTTTGTTAAAGTCCCTCTTGTTTTCCCATGACATGCTAAACTAGCTCTGTAATATGGAAGGCTATAAACCTTATTTGAAAGCACGAGTTTTGTTTCCAAAACTGTATGGTCCCTAATCATTCTTGAGACCTCTGGAAAATTGTACTGCATTCTTCTGGAAATTATTATATGTATTTAAGGTAATGGACTTACTTGACTGACTGCAGGCTGCAGAGTCTAAAAGACTCATGACTATTCCTGTAATATTTGCTCAGAAGAAAAATACTCTAAATTTAGGTCCCACTCCTGCTGAAGCATACCTGCTTTTCATTGCAAGGCCAGGGGATGTCAGCTGGCAGGACTATTAGAGTCAGTGAGATGGCTCAGATGGGAAACAAAACTTTTCTGAGCAAGTTCCCTCTATGCAGAAGAAATGGAAGTTCAATGCCACGCAGTTCAGTGCCATGCAAAGAAACCTGACCCATTCCAGTGGCTCCAGCTGGGACCAGGGGAGCTGGGTAAGCTGTGGCAGCCAGTGTGAAGTGCTGCACTAGCATGGCCCCGTTGAGGCAAAATGGGTTCATTTGCAGTAAATACTAAAGGTGAAACATTTTATGCAACCAGCCCATTTTAGTTCCTGAAAAGTTATAAAAATTAACTCCTCAGATTTTCTGTAGTGATCTTTATTGAAAATTACTTTATATAAGGGCCATAGTAACTCTTAGGTGTCTTATTTCTCATATAAACTTCCTCAGCCACTAGACAGAGAAAATATTTGTTCTCCTCTTCCATGCAAAAATGAATGGCTTTTATGTCAGGGAGGAGATGCCTTTTTTGCAGGCCACAAAGAAGCGTAGACGGGGCCCTCATGCTCAGAGTCCAACCCTGTTAGGACAAAAGCAGGAGCTAAATGCAGATCTCTGCATCTCAGACAGCTGCAGACACCAACAGGGGAAGCAGATCCCCATCAAAGGTTTGAATGAAAGGGCTGTGTCATGATCGGTTTAGAAAAGAAACAAACTTCAGCAAGATTCACAAGCACTGTGGCACCAGTTCAGCCTCAAGCAGCACCCAGTGTAAGTCCTGCAGTCAGGAGAGGATTACCTGCTATGACACCAATTCCTGAGAGGCCACCTCCATCTCCCTGAGGACCTCAGTGCTTGCCTGTATGGGAGGAGATTCTGAGCTAACGTTTGCCAAAAGGGATGGTTTTAAGACACCTCTTTGGGGCTTTTCTGCTTTGCTGACTTAGGTGGCTTTCCCTGGGTTACCAGTTTTGCCTATCTCTTTAGAAATTCTGCCCTATTCCAGCCTGTGTAAGCCAGGCAGGCTCCCTCTCAGGGCTATACTTGGAGGGCTAGAGGACAGCTCTCTAAGATCCCTCGTGTTTCTAGCCCTTTGTTGGTATTCATAACAATAGTTCAAAACTGAAGGCATTTAGATCTTTTATGTCTATAGAGAAAGAAATGAAACAAATATTTAATTTGATTTAACAGCAGGGCAGGAAGGAATGTTCCACAGAGCATCATGATGTTCCTATTGACTTTCTCTGTTCATCACGCTTTTGAATTTCTTCCCTCTTATTTGGTGAAAATGTAAGGACAAAACTCCTCAAGCTCTTTTTATCTCTGCAACAAGTTCTGGTTTTAACAGGAGTCATTTTCGGGGTGCTAGAGAAAGAAGAGGGAACACTGGACCCTGGGGACACATTTCCATAGTATAATGCCATTGAGCTGCTTGATTTGTGCACAGCATTCTGCCTTGGGATTAAAGCTAGGAAGGCATTTGGAAAACTACCTGCTCACTCAAGTTATTTGGTTGAAGTGTGCTCACAAAGTACCCATTTGTGTTTATAACTGCTCTGTGCAGATTTTTGGCAGATGTTGTGCTGTTAGCCTGAAATATGGCCCTTTCTTTTCCTTAATGATCAAGAGCTGTTAATACCATGCTGTGTTTCTGATGTCTTTTTGTTGGTCAGTACTCTCCCTCTTTGCTCCAGCAGAAGCAGGAATGGAAGCAGTGATAGCAGACCGTTGCAACTCCCACTCATCTGATGTTACAGGCTGGAAAAGTGAGAAGATGTCTGGGAGGAAGAGCCATTTTCTTTTAATCAATTATTAACTGGTAAGTCACTCCAGCTAATCTTTGCTCAGCTGAGTGAACCTTGTGAGCAGGTTTTTGAGCAGACCAGGCTTAGCTGAAAACAAGTGCTAGAAAAATAATATTCTGGGCAAACCTACTGAAAAAATTAGGCAGATGACAAACTGTGGAGAAAATGAGTGTATGCCTACTTATATTTATAGACATGTTCTTATCCTAAGCATCATAAAGCTCTTTAGAAACCTAGAAATACACATAGTGTGTGAGGACTGTTTTGCTTTGCCCCTAGAAACAATAAGTGACTGAAAGAGAATTTCTATTACCACACATGGTAGCACTGCAGTGAAGAACACCCTATCTAGTAGCAGGTTATGTTGGCCAAATATAACTACCTAGTACCAGCTTGGCACAGTGTTGTTACTAGGACAGCTATTTTTACTGGGACTGATATAACACCTGTAGCTGGTAGATGTTGTCAAAACATTGATGATGTCTTCATCACCACAATACCCCTTAAAATGGAGAAGTGCAGAGATGCAGTACAGAAATAAAGCCCTCATTTAAACCCTTTTTTTTTTTCCCAGGGAAAAAAATGCAAAGCTTCTAAATTATGGGGTTTTTTAATTTTTTCTCACAATAAATACCAATTTTCCTCACAATGAACACTAATTTTTAATATGATAAAAAGAAAGGTATCTCCAGTTTAGTAGTCACACAAGCTAGGCATTATAACAAAGGTCATGAAAAGGTGCATATCATTTAAGGGAATAGGGTCAAAGTTTTGGATTTGCAATGACATTGGAAGTAAAGCAAGTATGATCCAGATTAAGGTACATCATAGTAAGCAGCCAAGTTGACCTGTGGGAAAAAGCAATTACTGTAAGTTTTCTGTTTAAAGCTGATATATGTTCTTTACCTCTGATTCATGGTTGACAAGACACACAAACCTTGTCACCTTTTAACACCAGGAAGACTTTTTATGGCTTTGCAATTGTAGCTTTCTTGGAAGAAGCCCTCTGGGACCTCAGATTACCAGACATATTGCAACAGTGTGCTAGAGTTTAAATGGGGACCTGAAGTAAACAAAGACCAAACATTTGTTAGAAGTGATTAAATGTTCTCAGAACACTAGTTTGTTAAAAAAAATGCATCTGTGTATAATTGTTATAGTTGTCTTTAAAAGAGAACTTCCTCTAAGCCACAGAGGTGTATCGTTAATGAACAGCAAATTAATCAAAACATTCTTCTGATAATGTGCCTTTCTTACATAAGCATTACTTTCAGCAAAGAATTTGCTAATGAGTTTCCTGCCACAGGAGGACTTACTTAACAGAAAAAAAATTGAACGATGCACAGAGAGAGCTATGTGAGGGTATAATGCTTCTAAATTATCAGAGTTATTCAGATGCAGTCCTCAGAGCAGCTCCAGTGTGAGCTGTCACTTCTATACATTAAAAAACCCCTGCTTTATATGCTTTTTATTTACTTTAACGCACTATTTTGGATCAGAAGAGTGTTTTGAAACAAATGTCTCTGCTCATGCTTTGGTTCCTGTAATATATTTGAAACTTGAACTGGATTCCTTTTGCATAAAAGTAAAGGGTAAAATGCTCTCTCGTAGTGTATCTAATGCATTGAAACCACAAACAGGTCGTCAGTCTGTGAGACTGGACTAGAGCTGCTCTGGAGAAAAAGGCAAAACAAAACCCTGTGAGAGGTACTGTGTGGATGTTGGGTTCTCAGACTCTTTCCTTGTATAAATCAACTCCTACTGATCCACAAAATTAAATAAGCAGATGGAGGTTGTATCATCAATTCTTGCTGAACCAAACTAAAAAAGCTGCTGTTTGATTTTGTGTGTCATTTTACAAGTTTTCTTCTAGTCCAGTCATGTTCTAGTCCATTCCTATGTACAATCAACAGTCTTGCTTAATGAAATGCGAAGGATAGCATTTGGCAATCACACAGAAGTAATAAAGGTTGCAAAGGTCTCACTGCAGAGTATTTGAAATGCCATGGAGTCCATACACACAGCTTTATTTGACCTTGGCTGTCTTATTAATGCAAGTAGGAATAATATTTTTAGTACTGATCCCCTGCTGAGTTCTCTGGGCTGTAGTGCATGTACCTCATATGTACAGGTAAGATGGTACAGGTAGATCCTAGCAGTACTGCTTTCAGAGAGGAGAAATGGAGTTGACACGAAGAGACCCAAACTAAGAGATTGGAGAGGGATTTTAATGTATAATTAATGGACCAAGAGACAGCATTCATAAAAGACTAAAGCTGTTTGGTTACTAGAGTTCTGTAGTTACTTTCTGTGTTAGTTGATAATGTGTGGGTTTGTCTACTCAACCCGTTTGTCTACTGAAGCTGTTACAAATAATCCACCTGGCAGCAGAAGGACAGAGCCAGGGTCCATCAGGAACAAGCACAGGAAAATACCATCACATGCATAAACTCTAATGCACTCACCACTGCCCTGGTGGTAATATATCAATCTCTGTATTAGATTTGTATGTCTCTGTATATAAATGAAAGTGAAACCAATGTATATTTCAGTGGTAGTGGTACAATGATAAATTTTAGAAAAAATCTAAGCATGTGTATGTCTTCACAGTGAAAATTCTTCAGATTTTTGATAGGATGGGCTTTGGCTAATACCATTCTGTGATGTATTTATATGCCTTAGATAATAGTGTAGGTTTTCAAACTGCAGATGGAGGTGAAACAAGTATCTCTTTTCAAGTTAATTTCACTTCCAAGCCATCTCAGTAGTGCTAGTAATGAATTTCTGTCTCTATGTATATGATATTTCTGAATGTCAATCACCAGGGTACCCAAATGTCATTATAAATTTAATGAACAGCTGCTGCCCATTAAAAGTAAGTGTAACTTCTATTGCTTAAATTAAACTAGTTTAAAGTAAAATGAGCATTTAGGTTAGGCAGGTTTTGCTGCTATTTATATCCAAAAGTTGAATTTCTCCCAGACTTAGAGCTAGTTTCAAATTGCATTTTTTTCTGCCACTGTTATTTTGACAGGGAAAAAAAAAGCTCCATAAATTAGTATCTAAACTGCATCTCAGCTCTGGTCATTTCTAAAATATAAGTAATCATGGCAGAGGATTGAATGATATTAGATGAGGAACTTTTAGCATTTGCTTTTTATATTGCCAATTGAAGATACTGTGCTGAGGTTAATTGGGCCATTCAGTCGTGCTCTGCCACTTTGTCTTTCTGAAAGGATTCAGTGAGATGGCTTGCTAAAATTCCTATTATCTCTGTAACAA
Organism: Agelaius phoeniceus; assembly: GCF_051311805.1. Taxonomy (NCBI): domain Eukaryota; kingdom Metazoa; phylum Chordata; class Aves; order Passeriformes; family Icteridae; genus Agelaius; species Agelaius phoeniceus. Next base: position 135,033,562 of record NC_135265.1, on the reverse strand, counting down.
ATCTTAGTTTTACTACTGCTGGTCTAAGAGCAGAGGGAAAAGATTGGGGCAGTTTCAGAGTAGAAATAATTTAGTGGAAATAATTTACTTTAGAAAAAAGTAGAGCTCTTTTGAATACTCCATTACCAGAGTTCACAGGGGTGTCCAGAACCAAACTTTGTCAGGACAAACATACCAGGACAATTGTAAACTCTCTACCAGGTAACTAATAGCAGCAAAAAAGGCCAGGTTCAATGTGTCTGAGACTGCTCTTCACAAGTGACTGAGCAAGGTTCAGTCTCAAATCACAGAGCAGTGCCCTGTGCTGGCAGAACATCCAACTGCTAGCTCTCTCTAATTGTAGCAAATCTGTTTGTTAGGGTGCAGAAAATGGACATAATTGTAGGGAAATAGAGAGGCATGTCACACATGCTCAAATATTGACAGCATCTGCAAGTCAAGAGGAAATGATGTTGTAAATAAGCCATTGAACATCCTTCCTCTTCACCAATGAGTATCTCTTATCACTCCACTTTGGATATCAACCCCACCCTCTCCTCAGCTTAGCTCTGCAAAGAGCAGCTCTGTGAAGGTCTCTTTGCCTGTCTCAGGTCCTCAGGGAGCTTTTTCAACCCAGCTGTGAGCTGCTGCTCCATAGTGACTCAGCTGCATGAAGAGGATGAGAAAGCAGGACTTGGTAGTAGAATCCACTGAGTGATGCTTTCCATCCCACTTTGACACACGCTGAGGGGCAAACTTTTTAGTAGAACCTGTTCACATAGGACAAGGGGTAATGGATTTAATCTAAAGGAGGGTCTATTTAAACTTGAAAAAGAAGAATTTTTTTTACAATGAGGGTGGTAAGCCACTGAAAGAGATTGCCCAGACAGGTGGTAGATGCCCAATCACTAGAAATATTCAAGGCCAGGTTGGCCAGCCCTGTCCAGCCCAAAGTATTCTATGAATCTATGATTCAAAGACTTCTGGGCAGCCTATTGAATCCTGCTTAATACTGACCTTGAGGTGTTACAAGTAAGTGTAAGGCACTTCAGAGATTTAAGTACATTTTTCTGCCTCATAATATAATTGATCTTGTTCAAACCTCCAGAAAGGTTTGAAAAATATGGTAGTATTTTTCACATTGCAGCAGCTGCAGTGGTGTGAAACATTAATCAGTTCTACACGATTTTTAATTAATGGTCTTCAGCCTCTATGAGTGTACAGTGGGAGTAGTTTTCATTTGTGCTCTACTACAGTATTTGCCTTCCTTTAAGAAAACATGAACAGTCTAAGTCCATAGCACTGCTCAACATGAAGACTGAGTTCTTAAATTTTAAAGCAAAACTTCAGTTAACTCTGTGGATCTGCAAAACCCTCAGGGAAGTGACATTCAGAAGTTCATGTCTGAATGTTGATTCATTAGGAATCCCATTTCAGAAAAGTTAGTCATTTAAAGAGCACAGGATGTCTCCACATCCCTCCCAAAAAGTAGAATTAGGATAGTAGAGATGTCATCATCAAACAGAACAAGAACTGTTAAAACAGCAGTGATCTGCTTAACAAAAAAGCAATACAGTAGAATTATGAGTGCATGTAAATTACTTCTTTCTGAGGACGCAAGTTACTGGAAACTCCTTTTTAAGGAATATTTTGCTTTATCTTGGACATGTGTATTGCTTCAATTAGGTAGTTTGCTCTTTAACTTGGAAGCATGAGGTGTCTGGACAGCATTATTAGAGCTAGCTGTATTCTCAGGGCCTGCTGCGCAGTCAGCAGGAATAATTTTACCATTCTCATTTATGAGCCTTTGGAGCCATAAACACCTCCCAGCTTTTCATGGGGAGCCCTGTAACTGAATAAGCAGTAAGTTCATTAGCAGTCTGGTTGCAGAGAGGGAGCAGGAGAGAGTGTACTCCTACAGAAAACCATAACCTTCCATGTACTAGCTGGTGCAGCCTTCTAATGAGGACTGACAGCAAATTCCTGCTTCAACACCACCACGTGAAAAATAAAAGGAAAGCAGGTGGAGATCAGACAAGCAGAATCAACCAAAGTTTTTCTTCCCCTTTAAACATATAGATGTGTATAACCCTTTGTCCCTTAACTGGGACAGTTCACACCCAGTTCTTGTTAGCAGTACTTAAAACTGCCACAAGACAATGCTTTAACTTCTGTAAGATGTTCCTTTCCATGTAGATGGAGAGTGACATCACAAATTCCATGACCGTAGCTGGCCCCAAATCTGACAGTCTCAGCTGGAGCTCAGAGTTGTAGCCAAACCTCTTAGCTCAGAGATGGGTCTTTCTGCATCAGGGCTGATGGGGACTGGTGGGTTAAGTGAAAGATGCTGGTTGTCTCTACCATTTCTCTATGAGTGTTAAATTTCCTTGATATTATGAGAAGTGTATTAGAGGATTAAGTGTCTTGCATCTTCATCTCTGCAGAATTTTCTGCTGCCTGGCTGTGGAATGGTGTGAGGAACTCTCCTATGTGACAGGTTAATTAGAAACAGATTTTTACATGCATGAGACCTCCGCAAGCATGTGGTGGGAGGGAGCAGTGCATGAGGCTTTTTATCAAACTTCTTGCAAGGCAGAGAACACATGATCTTAAATGCACAACTTCTTCATATTCATATTATTTGTGTAAATCTGGCCCAACCCAATTCTGTGGGAACATTAGCAGGGAAACACAAACCTTCACTGAGTAAATCTGGCCTCCTTGCAAGTGCCATCTTTTTTCTTCATTCGTACATCCATTAATTCCTTGTTAGACCATGGAGAAGCATTCCTCAGCAGCAGGGATGAAAGGACAAGACAATTATTCCTCTTGTTCTAATGAACGTATACAGTTGAATGATTTTAAAGTCTAGTGGTTTAAATCCAGTTTGTCTCTCCATACAAAGTCTCTTGAAGGAAAGAGATAGGAAAACAGGAAGGATTTCACCATGAAAGCAAGAATTCCCAGTTTTACATCTGGGATAGAGACACGCTGAAGCCATACATACTCTCCGTGGACCTTTAAAGAATGGTTCCTCCACTGGCCAGCAGCTAACAGAGCTCCCTGCAGTGTCTGTTCTGTCCAATAGGGTCAGGAAATGTCACTGGACAGTAAAATCTTATTATATACTGCACTAGACTGTTTAAACTGTCCCCATTGCAGCTCAGGCTAGCTGCCACTCTTCCATACAGTTTCCATGAAATCTGAGGCCCAGTGCAAGCTGGGGACTATTACCCACACACAGTTTGTCTTGGAGGCTGTTTAACACCATGGTCACAGTCTGTTTGGTGATAAAGAAATGGCATAACTATAGTGTAAACAGAGCTGGCTGGAGGGCAATACATCTTTCAGTCTCTGTTAGAAGATGAATGGTTAAACTTTAAATAAGATGTGCTCATCTCCTGGTGTAAATTGTTTTCTTGCTTCTGAAAAAGTAGTAGTGGTTTGGTTTTGGGAAGAGTGGTTGAAGTGCTGAGTTTGTCACTGGGAACAGTTTTGTGGAGCACTTTATGGCTGTTAAAACTCAGCTGTCCAGAGGGTACATGCAGATGAGAAATGGGCACTATGATCCCAGACATAAGAGAAAGTTGGAAGAATTGCTTCAGGAAAAAGACAAAGGCCGATACCAGAGGGGGTGAGTAGGAGGCCAGAAAGGAGTTGAAAGTGCAGGGACATCTGGCTTTGCTGAAACAGCAAGCAAACTGACTTGTGATTAGCTCATCAGCTGTGTCATCTGTGCAAGTCACAAGAACCCAGGAGTGCATGGGAGGCTGCCCTCCTCCTCAGGAGTTTTCCACACTG